>NW_024354911.1:4720482-4939352 GCF_902729225.1 Pteropus medius
AAATTCATTTGAACAAATAACTAGACCAACAACTACAAAGTGGTTGGCCACTATTTATAAAACGATGCTGAACCGTTTACTATCAACTATCACATGTGATAGTCTTCTCATGAGGACTGTTCCAATCAGTAAGATGAGGGCTATTCTATCTATGGCTGGTTTCTTGATTAGGCAAAACACAGAGCCACAGTAGTTGCAAACTGCAATAAATTAAAGATTAGAGAAACTATATAGCACTTCCCTAACAAACAGTAGCAGCTACAGGCATTTATATATAGTTTTTGATGTGCTTTAAAAGTATAACACCATAGCCAATAACCACCTTCCCTGGTACTGAATGCTAGGTCATTCTGAAACCAGATTAAGAAAATATACTATGTTAATGGAGTCCCAGGGAGAAGAAATTGTAAAATTTGGGGCAGGTTACTTAACCTCATTGAACCTTTCTTTTATAAAACAGCAATTTTTACACCACTTGCTTTAGGTGGTAATTTAAGTTAAAGTGCTTTAAAAAGTGATAAATTAAGTCTCATAACTATAGATCCAAATAAAACCAAATTACATTGTCCTAAAATATGGACTTGGCTAGACTACCAACGACAAAGATCTCCAACCCAAGACCTTCTTTAAGGCAACTCTCCCTTCATCCCTATGGGAGATACCAGCTTCTAAGAGTAAGCTAAACGGAAGTAATGTAAGTTTTGAGGTTGAGAATGACTTCTAAAATATTTTATCTTTAAGAAATTGACAAAGATCTACTAAGTATCTAACACACATCACTTACAACATAAAGAGCAATCTAAATTCAAAATTCAAGACACAGAAATCGAAAAACTTTCAGAAAATGCTCTAAAGGCTTCATTAACCAAGTTAATTGTTGGGGATAGTCTCATTCACAGTTCTCTGCAAAGAAACTGAACAAAATCTTGACATATAAAGTAGGAAGTGAGTAAGGCACATAATTAAGGTGACTGTTAGGCCACCGGTATGTCTTTTTTTTTTTTTACTATAAAAATAAACATAAGTAACTAATGGAATAACAAAATAAAAGTTTATTTTATTAGAATTAGGAATGTTCTTTCCCTCTGGGCAACCTGAACAGTCCAGTTACAATGAAAATCTAAGAACAGTTATTTCCACAGCAGAGGGTGCTCTATGCACAAAATTACAGGGTTAGGAGCATTTAATCAATTTTACCAATCTGATTGTCTCACCAACCCGCCCCCTCCCATCCCCCAAGTGCTCTATACCGGGATTTGCAGCTAAAAGAATTAGTTACATCAAGTCCTTTTCTCTCTTGTACTAAATTTCAGTTCCTAATCATGGCCGAATCACATTATACACTGCAGATTCAACCATTTCAAATCAAGTCTGTCAATCTTGGATCTGTTATATATATGTGTGTATGTATACACATGTGTATTTAATATATTTATTTAAACACACATAAAACACATACAATCTGGGTCACAGCAAATTACACAGAATTTAGTCTGATGATATTATATGCTACTCAATTTTACCACTGTGGTTTGTGTCCTGAGCTTTGGATCAAAATTTTATTGTAAATAATTTAAAAGTCCATCTATTGCTCAATGAATTATTCAAATGAAGCATGCACTTTTCAAAAGACAATGTAACTGCCCTCAAGAAGACAGGGAGACCCTGGTGCTTACCCTGAATAGAGCCCTCTTGATAGACTTAAGTAAGTGAAATGGGGAAGCTGTCTTACAATATGGCTTGCCTATCCCAGCTGGGGTCACTGAAGCTACTAATAATGAAAGCAATTAACTCAGGGAAATCTGTCAAATATGGAGATAGTTGTTAAAAGCTTGGAAGTAGAAAAGGCCAGTTCACCTTGATCCATACAAATTAGGGAATGCACCCACAACTGCAATACCCTCAGGTAATATGCCAACACTGAATCTAGAAAGCATGTCTAAAAAGTACTCTTCTTCCACGGGTAGGGGCTGATATTACGAAGTGCACACAGTTTTTGGATACTTGTTGCAAGGGAAATGTGTAAAGAGGATTTATGACACTCAAACTTAGATACTGCAGTTAATTGGTTAAGATTTTTTAAAAAACACCACACATACACAAAACATTTTAAGGGAGCCACATATATCTAGATAGCAACTCTGGCTGCTTTTCAAAGTTACCAGGGAAAGGAACTTACTCAAACTAAAAAAAAAAAAAAAAAAAAACCTCCTTAGTTTTGATAAATGCCTTTTAAGATTGATGCACTCATTTAAAATAAAGTCTAATGGATGATGGGGGAAAGAGAATAGAAATAGAAGCAGCAGATACCAAGTTCAGATCTGCACCTGAGGTGACAAGGGAGAGAGAATAAAAGGTACAGGTAAAGTTGATCCTAAAGCGACAAGTGGTTTAAGGAAGCAGCATAATATACTCAGCAAACATTCACTGATTTCTGATGGGAAAAGAACAGTTGCAAGTACATCTCATGTAACAACCTTTTCTAAAAGGAAAAGTAGGGTTGATTCAGCAAAGCCTAACTTAGGCAAAAGGCCAGAGGAAAGTGAACCTACTTCCCAATGGAGTAATAAGATGTACAATGCAAGGGCAGACAAAGCTGCCTCACAAATGGTAAACACTCCCTAGGCGCAAGACATTTAAAGGAAGACAAAGAGGTCCTCAGCCCAAACTGGTATTTAAGATTAAGACCTCTTAATATAGTTGCCTAGTTCACTCTGCACTCCTGTATAAAACTGAAAATTTAGGGATGCTGACCTGTTGAAAAATATCACAGGCAGAATGGCCTAAACAGGTATATAGTTAATAAAACCACCACCATCCTTTACTTTTAACATAGCTCTTAGTAGAAATCTCATAAAAATGGACATCACAGCTAAAATGCATTATTAATTCTCTTATCTGCTGACAATAAAAAAGAAAGTCAGTGATTTCTGTTTAAATGTGCTAGATGGAAATATCATGTTCTAAGGGTGCTTGCCTTCAAACTGGAACCCACAGCAACACATACAAGCAATTTCAGTATCTGCCATTTTAAATTCACAATCTGAAACTAAGTGAATGGCTATTTATTTATATTTATATTTAAAGCAAAAACATTCTATTTGACACCCTAATGTAAAGAAGGGGTGAGAGAAGAGCCATAACTAAAATCTTAAAAGGCTCAAAGCAGCAATTAAAGAAAAAATTTGAAATGTTTCCTCTGGATGTGATAGGGAGCCTAGGAAGCCTTCGCCTGTGTGTGTGACATGGGCAAACGAAGGTGTAAGTAGATGCATGAGGCCACAAAGGGAAATGAGGTTGGGGACTGGGTCATTCTTGAACTGCAGCAACAAAGCTCTTGTTGCAGCCCTTACCAGGCCAGAGCATTTAGTCAGTGCTTGACCTCCCTGGCCCTGATCAAGCACTGGGAATTCAAAGCATGAGGCCCAAGGCCAGCAACAGACATATGAAAACCAGAAAGGGCACAGTAATCTCAGGAAAGGGAAATCAAAGAGCTCTAGATATGTATTCCAGAGGTGCTAAACAGACACCTTTTTTATCCCAACCCTCAACCCTGGAAAGATAAAACTGAAAGAAAATGCACAGCAAATAGACATAATCTTGAAGATTTTTAAAGAATAAATATTTTTTTTGTAATTAAACATTATGCAAACACGTGCCACGCTTGCTTTGTCCATGCATATGCGCTATATACAATTTTGAAAAATACTGTGTTGTCCTCTTGTTTTAAAAGTCATATACAAAGTTGTTTTTTTTTGTTTGTTTTTTGTTTTTTTGTTGTTGAATTCCTCTTGCTGCCTATCCCCTTCCCCGCCCCAAGAATTTTCTTTACAAGGAACTAATTATCAATCACTCATGACCTTGGGGTATGAGAGAAAGAGAGTCAGTCTGTGTGTGTGGGTGTATCTGTATATGTAGGTGAGGAAGGGGAAGAGGTCCTCTACCAAAGTACAACAAAATGGCTAGTTTGGACATGAAAAGCAGTTGTCAAGGACCAGTTTTAAATTTTAACTGTACTACACTTGGGAAAAAGAAAAAGAAAAAAAAGGAGTCAGCTTTGAGAATGAAGCTACGTTACAAGTTAAAGTTGGAGGGCTTTTAGTGTGTCTGTCACACTTTTGTTGGCGGCCTAGAATACTGTTGTACAATGGTTTATCTACCTTTTTTTATTACAATATAATTTACTTAAACTTTCCGTTAACAAAACAGAATTCTGGTACTACAGACCAGCAGTGTCAGAATAGGCTTCATGCCTCCTTGTTTGTGTTTGTTTTGTTTTGTTTGTTTTAATTGCATGAGCACTCTAGATGGTAAAGTTTTCAGAGTTCATTTTATGCAGGGCCATTCTCAGTCCTCAATGTACTCCCACAGATCTTTTTCATAGCCTTCATGCACATGCTGTAACAAAACCCTTCGTCGACTCTCACAGTATCTGTAATTAAAGAGAAAAAAAGGTGTTAGCCTCCACTAATAAAAAAAGAGGAATTTATTTATTTTTTTAAAGGTACTCCTACATTTTATCCAGACTTGGAATTAAGGACTTATTTTTAATAGCACATTTTCAGGTCTTAATATAAAGACACAACAAACTATTTCTAATTTTAAAAAGGTATTTTTCAAAAGTCATAATTCCCACTTTGCGGTACTAATTTTAGAACAATAAAATGTCAGAAATTCCTAAGAGCCTTAGAAATCATCTGATTCAATCTTGCCATTCTACAGATGAGCAAAGTTTCAAGAAGTAATTTCAAGGGTTATTTACTCACATCTTAACACAACGTAGTAGCTATAGTTGGCTGAGGGAAGTAAAAATATTACTTAGGACTAAATCTCCAAGTCTTCCAAATTCCCAAAAGTTTCTACTACTATTAAAAAGATATAAGTATCTGCCAGGAAACAACTTTAGGGGAAAGACCTCCATGTTGAGAAAGCAAATATTTTGCATTTTTAGCTTAAGAGGTAACATATCTTCAGTACTATCTACCCCCTGGGATAAAGTAAGTATCTCCTTAGAAAAAAAAAAATCCAATAAAAATTTTAAAGAAAGACTGGGTAGCTCAATTGTCAACAGCCATGACCCCCAGGATTCCCAGGCTATGACCAGGATCCTAATCGCACCCCTCATCGTAATGGCCATTCACCTGTTTTAGGCTCTTCCTTGCAGGGCAGCAACTAAGTAGAAAAAGCTAAAAGGAAGAAATGAAATCAGCTGGCAGGCCACACGGCTGATTTCCTCTGCTATACTTAACTAGCACCACTATCTGCAATTTATTGTCCAAAGGACAGAAGTAAACTCTGAGAAACATGGCAGCAGCTCAGTTATTGGAAATGTTAAATTCAAGTTTCACTATCACCTGTTATGCCCACTAAGGCATAACAGACCACCAATGGCAGAAACTTTTGCTCAAAAGTTGTTTTTAAGAAGTCTCACCTGTACTTATCTTGTACTTTCTGCTTTATGTCCTGTAGAGAATCTTGTGAAATATCTCGTTCGAGGTAGCCCGAAAGCACCTCTGTGGCATTCTCTAGATCTGCTTGGTTATTCTGTAAATGAAGAACGAATACATAGTAAATACTGGCTTCAAAAGAAAGCTAAAAGATACAACATCTTAGCTGCTTCCTTGTCTACAGACTACTCTCAACACTGATTCCATAATTTTCCCAGGGGGTTTTAACTGCACCTGTAAAGCTCCACTCTGCTTTTGCCTCTAACAACTTGTTCTCTCTTTTCCAGGACAATTTGTTAAATGTCAAAAGAACTAAAGATTTACCCATTAACCTCTGGAAAAACATTAAGGACAATTTGAAAGGACATAAAAAGTCTTCAGCAATCTTCTAGTTCTGAGAACTGCTATTTGCTAAAACCAAAAGGAAAATGAGTAAAAAACAGAAACCCATTCTTGCTTATATCTGGCTGCACTCACTTCCTATAAGAGAACACTGTATGAAAGATTAAAATTTTGTTATCTTTTATTACTTTGGCTAGTTCCGTACATTTACCCATCTAAATTCCCATCTGCTAGTCAGTGTTATCTATCGACATCAATGTTTCGTGCATCTATTTTAAATGAACATCTCTACTTGAAAAACCTTTACTGCTAAAAGCCCCCTTTAGTTATTACTTCTCCACCAAAGGTAACTATAAACTCCTAATGCCATGTATTAGTTTTACCTGAATAAAGGCTTTTATTGAGAACTACGATGTGCCAGGTGCTATATAAACAATATACACGAACTGTTTCACTTAAACCTCATAACATCCTAAAAAAAAGTGATGAAGTCAAGATTCAAATTCAGTGCTGACTGCACAGCCTGCATATTTAATCGCTAGCTGGCTATAACAACATGTTTGAATGTAGTTTAGGAAATATCTAAATCTCATATCTTTCTAATACTACACTTTTAATCCACATTTTCTGAGCAGATTGGAACCTTTAAAACTCTATATATCTTATTTATGAAAGACCAAGTAGTCCTATGACAAAAGGTGGAGTTTTTCTCCCACTCGATAATTATTCCTACCTCAAAGATAATGGACTGGTTATTCTTTTTGAGGTAGAAAGCGAAGACATAAGTGTACATGAGTGTGGCACGACACTGGCAGAGGACATCAACTGCTTTCTTCAGGAACTGCACCTCAATCCAGGACATGTTGTGCTGTTGCATCTCCTCCATTTTCTGTTTCACCTGAGCATACAGTTTGTGCTCAAAGCGTAGACTCTGCATGTGGTTCATATAGCGATTACAGTAGAACAGGTACCTCTGCAGGGCTGCCCTAGATCTCTGTCCCATTAAGAAAAATTAATATCACATTAATTATATATACATAAAAGCTGTTATCAAATTTACTGATGAAGCAGTATAGGAATTTGGCTAAAATCAGGAAAAAACAGACATCTTTTGCTAGCTTTGTTATTATTTAATACTGCTTTGAATATCCTATAGCTGTATTTTCCAATACAGCAGCTATGAGAAACATGTGGCTATTTAAACTAAAATTAAAAATTCAGTTCCTCAGTGCTCAAAAGTCACATGTGGCGAGTAGCTACCAAACTGGACAGTGGTGATAAAGCACATTTCCATCATTACAGAAATTTCTATTAGATATAACAGTCTGCAAAAAGCTGTAATACAAGCAAGAAGCATCAGTGTTTTTTAAAGTATAAAACAACAAAGAGGCAATCAGACATGTAACTTCTGACACACTGCAAAAGTAAGTATACAGTTCTAACAGCTAAGTGTTCTGTGTCCTTCCCACACCCCACCCCATCAAACTCAGTGTAAATTCAAGCATCTAGAATTAACCATCAGCTTCAGGAAACACAGGGATAGAAGAACCTATTTAATGACACAGGGCAGTTGAAAACAGTAAAATTCAGAATGTGGAAAATTCTACAGGACAAAATGACTTTAGTTTCCTCAACAAATAAATGGCAAGGAGGAAAACAAAAGGAAAAAAAGGAAGGGCTTAAAGATTAGAGAAGACTCATGAAATATCAATCAAAGCTACTTTGGGGTTTGGTATGGATCCTGATTTGAATCAACTATTAAAGAAAATTTATGAAATAAATAGGGACATCTGAACACTGGAGAGTTGATAATATTAACAAAGTACTGCTTTCAAAAAACATATAGTTTAATTATAAAATAATACATGTTATAATATATATAAAAACAATGATACATTGCAGTTATATTAATACAGCCTTTTAAAGAAACATGAAGTGTTACCAAAGAAACAATAAGATATCTGGTCTAGATTTGTTTTATATTATCTATCACACTGCAAAAAACATTCACATAGGTATCTCCCATTATACTATAAATCTCTAAAGGAAATACACTTTAAAAAAAGTAATCGTGTTATCTCTAGTACCTAATATGTAGAAAGTGATTAAGAAAAGCTTGTTAAATGCAACCACTATGAAAGGGTTTCTTACCATGTAGGAACATCTTACCACATTTCTTTTCTTTTACTATCCTCTTTCTCTTCCTCTCCTCATGCCTTAAAGCTAACAAACAGCACAGACACTACTAGGCCCTATGGTTGGTCTCTTGCTTAGAAATACTACCTCTGAACCACAGAATTAGCCAATCACATGATCCAGCATCATACGACACTAAAATATCTCAAAAAGCCTACACAAGCCTTGTTATTTCAAGAGTTAGGCAGGTAACAATCAATGCTTACGCATTGGAAAATTATGCCCATTATATCTAATCATTATTAGATTAAATATATTATATATTATACACATTCATAAACTGAAAATTATGCCAATTATATCTAAAAACATAACATGTGGAAAGTAATCTGCCTGACATTCTATCTCCCCCGAAAACACTAATACTTTCAAGCCTGTCAAACTCCCAACATGACATGGAAAACTTAAATTACCATATTAAGACGTATAGTATTAGAAAATTTGATTTAATACGACCAACAATTCTGAAACAGATTCTTACTAAACTACCTCTAAAATTCAACATGAAAGAAAACCTATAAATAAGACCAAGTTTTAAATCAAACACTAGAATCTGGACTGAGAAATGCAATCAGTGACCCGAAAACACTTGGAAAACAAAGAAAAAAACCTGACTGCTTAGAATAGGGGTAAGCAAACTCTGGCTCTCCAGCCAAATCCAGCTGCTGCCTGTTTTTGTAAATAAAGTTAGCTTGGAACAGTCTTACTTGCTCATTTAAGTCTAAAATTTTGCATTACAAGAGCAGGGGCAGAATTGAGTAATTGTTAACAGAGATCACAAAGTCTGCTAAACTGAAAATATTTACTATCTGGCCATTCCCAGAAAAGTGTACCTACTCCTTGTCTAGAAGATAAGAAAATTCAAATATCCACCACTGTCAGCAATGTGACTTAGTATATTAAGTCAAAAACTTTCTACAACACAGGTACTCCTTTCCAAGGCACTCAAAATACCACCAATTTCTTTCTGGACTGTGTGACAATCCTGTACTTTTTAAGACTACAATTCCCTGTAAACACTAGGCCAGAGTACAGAAGTGTTGGAAGTGAGGAAAGTATAAGCCAGATGAATATGCAATGGTGTGCTCTATTCTAGAAGACATGGCTCCCCTGAAATAAACAAAGGCACTCATATGAAATCTTTCCCTGCACACCCACAGAATCAGAAGATTCTAATTTAGTCCAGCAGATGTGAAATACAAAAATAATACATTCTGGCATCTAAAATCTAGACAATAGAAACTACCTTAGAAGCTATGCCCAATAATCCACTGTCTCTACAGATCTCAAAAGAACTCTAGAGAGGGGAAAATATACTGTAGATGATACTTTGTTCATCCCTCTTGTGACCAAATCAAAGTTGTGATACAAACATCAAGCGAACAGCAAGCAAAGTAGCCTGGGAACTAGATGAACAGAAGTCCTACAACTAGGGAGAGAAGAAATTACCCTACAATGGTAGAAGGCAGGAGAGGGCGAAATGAGGTTGCCCCATCTGGACTGGCTGAGTGGGACAGAGAGGTTGCAGATACTTCTTAAAGGGGCCAATATCCATGAGCGGATTTTTCGTGGTGATGGACCTGCTCGCTCTGAGCACTGGCACCCGAATGACTGCTCAGGGAGCACCAGGGACTTACAGGGGCACACTGAGTTGCGGGAGCAAGGGCCAAAGGCAAGGCTCTCTGCCAGGTAGAAGTGCTGGCAGAATCCATTGTTCCTCTTGAGCCCTCCACACTTGTAGTGTGCAGACTCAGTGCTGCTGCCATAGCTGAGACATATCAAACTGGATAACAGAGGTCGCCCCGCCCAGAGGATTCTCTGAAACTCCACCTTCCCAACTCTGTGGCTCCATCCAAGCCACATCCAGGTGTGTCTTCAGCAAGTCCTGTGAAACTTGCTGAACAGCTCCAAGACCCTAACTGGTGGCAGCCGATCTCAGTTTCTGGTGTGGTTTCTTGAGGCAACTATAAGCACACCATCTGTGGATTGCTTACTAAATCTTAACAGGTGGCCCTGGAGGGGTACAGGCTAGGGATAAAGCAGCTGAACCCCTCTCAGGACGGTGCCATTGGAAACCTACTACACCAAGCCGCACTAATAAGACCGAGACTTAGAAGCTTTGCTTTGTACATAGAAACAGATACAGAAAGGCAAAGAAGTAGAAACCATATGAGAGAACAGAACAGACATCCAGAAATAATGGAGTCAAGCAAATTAACAGATGCAGAGTTCAAAACACTGGTTATAAAAATGCTCAATGAACTTAGGAAGTGTAGATGAATTCAGTGAGAACTTTAACAAAGAGAGAAAAAACATAAAAATGGGAAAGGAAATTATAAAAGGGAACCAGTCAGAAATGAAGAACACAACTGAGCTAAAGAGTATACTAGAAGGAATCAACAGAGTGAATAAAGAGGGTCGAACCGCCGATATAGAGGATAGAGAAGCCAAGGACATGCAATCAGAATGGCAAGAAAAAAGAAGCCAAGACTATAATAATAATTTAAGGAGCCTGTGGGACATAGTAAATGTAAAAATATCCATGTCATAGAGGTACCTTAAGGAAAACAAGAAGTTGAAAAGCTATTTGAAGAAAAAATGATGGAAAACTTCCCTAATCTGGTGAAGGAAATAGGCGTACAACCTCAGGTAGCTCATAAAGTCCCAAGAAAGAGGAACCCAAAGAGGCCCACACCAAGACACATCATAATTAAAATGCCAAAGGTTAAATACAAAGAGAATCTTAAAAGCAACAAGAGAAAAGCAGTTAAGGGAGCACCCATAAGATTGGCAGTTGATTTCTCAAAAGAAACTATGCAAGACAGAAGGGCTTGATAAAAAAATATTTGACGTGATGAAAACCCAGGATCTATAATCAAGAATACTTTATCCAGCAAAGCTATCATTTAGAGTTGAAGGACACAGAAAGTTTCCCAGACAGAAATAAGCTAAAGATATTCATCAACACCAAGTCAGTATTATAGGAATTGCTGTTAGAGGGACCTCTTTAAGAAAAAAGAACATGTATCAAAAACATGAATAAAGAATGGTAATAACTACATTCCTATCAACAAGTACCTCAAATGGAAAAGAATGAACTGCTCCAACCAAAAGACAGAGTGTCTGAATGGATAAGAAAACAAGACCCCTACATATGCTGCTTACGAGAGACTCACTTCAGACTAAAAGACAGACACAGACTAAAAGGAAGGTGATGGAAAAAGATATTGCCTTGATGGACCTAAAGGGTATTGCACTGAATGAAATAAGTCAGATAGAGAAAGATATCACATGATTTCACGTACATGAGGAAACTAAAGAACAAAATAAACGACGAGAAAAATGAAAAACTCGTCAATACAAAGACTATTTTGAGGGCTACTAGATGGGAGCGAGGTTGCAGGGGACGGCAAAAAAGGGCAAAGGTATTAAGAAGTACAAATGGATAGTTACAAAATCGACATGGAGATATAAAGTGTAACATAAGGAAAATAGTTAACAATGTCATAATAAATATGTAAGGGAGATAAGGGATACTAGATTTAGTGGGCGATCAGTTTGTGAGTTATATAGCTCTCTAATCACTATGCTATACAACTGAAACTAATATATTTTTGTATGCCAACTATAATTAAAGAAAAGTCATCAAATTATATAACATAAATACGAGCAACGAGCAACTGTCTATTATATTTCAAGAAAGCTAGGGGGAAAAATGGGATTCTACCAGTACTCAAACAAAGTTTGGGTGAGGCCAAGGATAATCCATATATTTTCTCTGTTGGCAAATACTGCATTTGGCTAGATCTAGCAAGACTACTCCTCATTGGATATGTAAAAACTAAAAGCTCACTATAGTAATTAAGAAAAATATAATACAGCATAAGGGAAAAATAATATTTCTCTGTGGACGCAGAAGAATTATCAAAATTACAAAACAGTTTTAGGAAAGTTTATGGTCTCTTCAATATGATTTAAGATAATCATGACTACTTAAAACGGAAGCAGAAAGCCATAAGGGAGAAAAGTCTAAGATAAAACAAAAACAACAGAAGGAGATACAATGACAAACTGAGCTAAATAAAAAACACAACATTAGAATCAAGTCCAAATGGGAGGCTAGGAAAGCATGACTATCACTGTAGAACTTTTATATCAAAATTACATAGGGTGATTTATTTCAAATTAAAGTCTAAGTATTAGACTTGATGTGACTAGGGGTAAGGTTGTGAAATGATGTGGTCTAAAAACATCATGGAATTTAAAAATATTTAAAAATCTGATGATAACCTAAAAAAAAATCAAAAACACTGTGGATCATCTGAATGAACCTATAACTGAAAACCTAAATTTTTATTTCAGGTCTTACATTTGTGAAATGGCTAAAACTGGCACCAAGCAGTATTACTTTACCTATATTAGGTGAATGAGAAAAAAAATAAGTGATGAGAATGTATCAATAATTCTAATCAAATCAAATCAGGAATGACAGTTTGCAATAACTGAGATATAGAAAATTGGTGAGGGAACATGTGGTCATATGGCACTTAATTAAAGAAAAATAAATTACATTAAATTTTAAAAAAACAGCTATAACAGTCTATCAACAATAATTTAATTTCAGCTAACAACTTGTCCGTCAAAATAATTTTAACTCGAGTTTCACTGGTTTTGTACTTCTCTTAGTTTGGCTGTATGGCTGTACAAAAGCCTAAGGGTTTATAGCTGGTTTTATGTTTAAACATATTTAAGTAATAATATAACGAATATAATTTAAATCAACATCGGAAATTGTGGGAATTTTTTTCCCTTTTAAATAAAGGACAACAAATGTTGTGAAAGTCTGTGAAACACAACTCATTATTTATAAATACAAAATATAATTGTCCAGTATTTTAAAAAAATCAGACATAGAACTTTCACTTCTAACAACATGACAGACTAGGTTATATTATATATGTTCTTTTGTATTTATGGCATTTTTAATTAGAAATAAATTTATGGTATTTTAATTTGAAATAAATCTTAAAGGAATGTTAAAAAAATGAAACAAGAAGAAACTGATGTTTTGGATTGCAAGGAAAACCATTTGAAAATATATTTGGGAGAACTGGGGAATTTCAATGTGGAATGGATGAATATAAGGAATTCTAGGAGTCTATAATTATGATAGAATCACCATGCTGAAAAGAATTCATTGTTGAAATCTAATCCACACCTAGTGTTTGAATCTCTTGTTAGTGGTTGTTCCCTATAATGTAATAGAATTCTCTACCTCCTGAGGCAGTACATTCCAAATGAGCTCACCTATAATCATTCGAGCTTCTTGATGAATGAGGTTAAAAAAAATAAAAATAAAAATAAAAAATAAGACTGCATATAAATTATAGCAGAGGTATTTAACAAATATTATTCTCTAGTCTCCTTGCTGGGGAGGGAAAATCTTGACACCACAACTTCTGAAACCTGGAATTGTGCTACATGAGTAGATTAATTAAAAGAAAGCAAACTAACCTATAAATAGAAATGCTCCCAATAAGCATGTTGGGTGGATTCCCTTTCTAAATGACAGATACCCAGTATTCGCTGGAGTATATTTCCACGAATTTCTTAGAATTGAAAACTCTGCTAATTCATTCCCTAATAAACACATAAAGCACAGCCTGTTCAACTGTTACCCCAAAATAGATGTACTTACCTCCTGTGCATCTCTTGCTGCCTTTGCATCATCCTCATTATAGCGGTTACAGTTGTACCTTAAAGTAAAGTAAGAGGATTCCATAAAGCCATAAATCAATGAAAAGGGAACAAACCACAGAATTTTAGCCTGGATTGGAGATTACCTAAGAACCAATATTCTCCTTTATACAGATAAACTGAGGTGTTAAAATACCCAGGGTTCTACCATTATGATAGAATCACCAGGCTAAAAGGAACTCCGTGTTCTTGAATCTAATCTACACCTAGTGCTCGTTTCTCTCTATAATAGTGCATCAGCTCTCTATCTAGTAATAGGGAATACCTCACCTCCTGAAGTACGAGATAGTACATTCTAAATCGCTCACCTATAATCAGTACAACGCTGTCATTCCAGAACTACCATTTACTGACTGCAGTTTAACTCAATTTTTGATGAGCTCACATCACCTCCTAGGCTATTATTTAGGCCAAATAGTCCCAATTTATCCAGAGTTACTTACCTTTTTATCTTCTCTTTCATAAACCAGAGAACCAATAGTTAACAGACTACTATGTAATAGATGCTGTGTTATTTGCTCTATATATTAATACTTGTGCAGTTTATAAAAGTCCCTGAAAACTGAATGATACACAAAACAGGTAACAGAGGAAAACCTGCCCAGAGTGGAGATGATTAAGATTGACATTTCCTTTGCCTTGCTTACTCTATCTCTTCTTTTATGGGAGCATCCATTATGGAAACAGCTGATATTTACTGAGTGCTTACAATCCACTTACTAAGTACTTTGAATATACTATCACATTTAATTCCCTCAACCACCTTATGAAATGTGTATTATTATTATTATCCTCTGAACAGATGAAGACCTAAGTTTTGGGAAGATAAGTAGAATATTCAAGGTTGCAAAACTAGAGTTTCAGAGCTGGGAATTAAATTCATACGTGTCTACCAACTGAGACCCATGCTCTTCACATGCTGTTGTCATGTCTACAGGATCTTTTAACAGTGATCTTCGTAGAACTAAAGAAAAGCTTTTGAGTTTAATTTAAACCTTGTTAAACTTGATCCACTGTTCTAATCTGTCGAGTTCTTCAGGATTTTAATGGTCTATATATTTAATGGGCTATATTCAATAGCCTTCTTTGATGTTACCCCTAAATGCATGTAAGATTCTCATGTTAGTTCAAGAATGTCATCAATAAAACTGACCATAAAAGGAGTATATAATTTATGTGGGGAAAAAAAAAATGATGAGGACAAAGCTTTTCGGCAAATCATTAAAGCATTTCATTAGGAAGACACAAATTCATTTCATTAACTGTACTCCAAGAAATAATCATTCGATTAATTCCAAATATCCCTCCCTGTCTATACTCATAGCCTAGGCCACAAATTCTCAGTCCCCACTGAAATACCTTGCTGATATATATAAAACATTCCCTAATTCATCACCCTAATAATACCATCCTAATAATACCATTGGTTTGTAGAATCAATCACAAAATCTGGAATTACATTTTGTCTGCTACCAGTCTTTGTTACCTCTCTTATCTTCCAAAATTATTCAGAAATAACCAACAATGACTCATCGATCTCAAGTTTTTAAAATAACCTAGACCACAATTCGCCTAGGTCAAGAGTTTTATTAATTCCCCCCCGCCGGTTTGGGTTCTAATCCTCTTAACAATAACTGTGCTTTCAATTAAGCCCAAAGATCACCTTTCCTTGCTCTCTACTGGTAACTATTAATACCTCTTCTTCCTACCTGATATATCCTTTAAATTTTTCCTTTTGAGGCTTTTTTAAAAAAGATATTTATAAGCCTCACCTCATTCTGGGCTTTAATCTGTCAACATTATTAAGAATATTAAAGCCAGGAAAGCAAACAGGGTTCACCTATCCTTTTAACTCAGATGACTGATAGTGCTACTTGGACCACTACTTTGAGGATTCTGAGGCACTTTCAGATTTGAAGAAGAAAGTACAGCATGGTTCATCAGCAATGTTAGTCATGGGTAAAGGCAAGACACAAGCAACATTTCTGACATTCCTGGTCCAAGTCAGTCTGTATTCTTCTGTATCCATCATTTGTTTCACCCTCTTTTCAGTTTTCAATACAGGTCATTTAAAATTTAAGTTGTGATCAGAGATTACCTTACACACAAAAATGTATCTATTTAATAACACTTCTTCTCCATTTCCTCTCCTTCACCAGCCTTCTTTAAAATACACTAGAGTGAATTTAGTTTCTGGGAACACTAATCCTCCAGTTTGCCTTCTTAAAATTCACAGTGTCTGTCTGGCTAAAACCCAAACACCATTCCTTGGCTCTGACAGTTGTAAAATCACTTTCTTCCACTTAACCAATTAGTTTTTACCTGGTTCCTAATTAATTTCAGACAAGTAATCCCTCATACCATTCCTCTAATGAAGTTAATGAAAGTTCCAATGAAACTAAAAGGGAAGGCTTGCCATTGTCTTAAGTTCTGATCCTCACCTTATCTTGAACCTGCAATTTCTTCCCCTCCCATCCACTTCTTACAAAGTAGCCACATTTATGAGATAATGTATATAAGAAACAAAATACATCATCCAAATAAGATTCAATCATGTCACTCCCTTAAAATTCATCTGATGATGTCCATACTACTTTAGGTCCAAGTCTACATTTTCTTTTCCTATTCCCTACAACTTATGAGGGGTCACACACTCAAATGTCAATAGGGGACAAGGCAGGTAACTCAAATTACTGAAACAGGCCATTTGAATATTATAACACTCGGAAATATTTTTACTTTTACTAAGAGGTGTGCTAGTTCCCATTTTTCTCAAAATTCAAGGCATCTTCAGTCTAACTTGCACTTTCCCAAATTGATAAGAATATGCATAGAGCAAAGGTATATTATTCTACTAAATGTGATTAGTACCATCATGATACATGCAAATGCCTTTAAGCTTCAGTCATGGGGAAACACATCAAACTGTAAAGAAAAGGGCCCCATCTAAAGGGCTACTACTAGTCAATTCCAGGTGACTGCTGCCAAGCAGAAATGCAGGCCTGTTCCTATGTTTCAAAGAGAAGCTAAAAATCTGTACTATGTTGATCAATTTTCCAATTTTCAAAGTTTAAGACAAATTTTTTGTCCCATGGTGGGCAAAGTAAGTAAAACACAACTGCACACTGGGTTTTGTCAATAGTCTTTTTGTTTACAACTATTGCCTAGAAAGACATATTAGACGATGCAACTCTTCTCCAAATAAGCCATGTATGTTCACATCATTCTACCTTTGCTCAAGCTGCTCCTTTTGCCCTGAATGTTTTTCCTAACACTTTTTCAACTAATTAACTCTTAAGTCCTCCTTAAAATTCATCTCACTTATTACCTCCTCTGTGAAATATGCCTAATTAATCCTTCTCTCTGGATTATCTTGCATATACTTCTAGCACTGATCATGCACTGTATTCATTTAGCTAGCTCCCAAGTTAGATGGTGATTTCCATGAGGTAGAAACCTTATTCATAATACGCAGCACAATCACATACTTATGTGAACATATTCTTCCCTTCATTTCCCCAACCTACCAGGCAGATCCATGTGGTTCCCAAGGGCCAAGACACACCCAGCAAAACTCTGCTTTACAGTTCTGGTTACGACAGACCATGTGATTACAACCGCCATCCTTCTCAATTGTGACATGGCATTTGGGACATTCCTATGAAGAGAAACTATAAAGTTGGTGTCAATGCTACACTAGGTTGTATTACTACCACTGAGGAAAAGCCAGTTCTAGATTTGGTTTATTTGTAAATACCACATTTATTGTGATTAATACAGGTAAAGCACTTAGAACAGTGTCAAAGAGTACTACTGTAAATGAGCTGTTATCATATTACTGGCTTTTAAAATATACAACATCTTAAGGATCTGTTTTAGTGGAGTTGGAGGACACAAACAATTTAAGTGCTTTTAACTATACATGTAGTAACAATAGTTTTATGGGAGGTAAAAACATTTTGTTCACATAAATATAATATACTCTCTGGTGTCATCTAGAAATAATTATTGAGTACTTCCTGTATCTCACTGTTCTCAGTGTTTTATATGCATTAACTCATAATTTTTAGAGAGGTGCTATTCCTTTTTCCATTTGTCAGATGAATAAACTAAGGGAGAGAAAAATAAGAAAGAAACTAAAACTAGTCCAAGGTCACACAGGTAAGCAAATGATAGCCAGGATTCAAACCCAAGCAATTTGGCCTCAAGAGTCAGGCAAGTAGCTACTGAATTTCTCAATTTTCTTCTGCCAATACCCTTGTCTTAAATTCTTCTCATTGTGGTCCATTTACAACGGTGCTACAGGGATCAAAATTTTCCCCCCCTAGTTTGTAGCATTTTCTTGGTTGCTACTGAGCCAGTTATTACCCTGTAGGCCTATTGTATTTTTCTTTGGAAAAATCGAGAAAATCAAACTTATTCATTATTTGTAATAAAACCATAAATAAGATATAAATCTTATATTTTTGCTGTATTTGTGTTTGATGTCTATAACTCCCACAAGGGGTGGGGGAAGCACTCATATTATTTGCACAATTCGACCTTTGTGAAACAGACTACACTGCACATAAACAATTGTAATTTTAAATATGTCAACATGGCAATTTTTAATTATACATTTTAAATCGAATTTTTGAAGTCACTCACATGAGAAATTTTACATTTTCCCAAAGAAGCAAATTCTAGGCCTAAAATACCTGTTTCACTCTACACTACTTAGTTATAATTAACCAAGTAGTATTAAGCTCTCAATATGGTTAGGATACCATCAACAATCTATAAACCACAATTAATAAATAAAAGCTTCTGAAACCTCTCAAGAGAAAAATGCTTGTTTCACCTCGAAACTACCAAGTAGATAAATTTGTAATTACAAATGGCCATTCTTCCTCAATAATCTACTTTCTAAACAAACTCAAACATATTCAAGCCTGTATTCCCTATTTTAAACATCTTTGGGGGCTGAGTATTTGGGGATTTCTCTAGGTGCGGAAAGAGAGCAAGATTTTAATCAAATGACTTAATGAAAATACAGCTGCCCTATTCTAAATACTAGTTTTATCAAGCATATTTAAGGATTCTGGGGCTTTAATAAACACATTTGGTGGGGAAATCTTCAATTTTTAAAAATGAAAGCTTGGCTAGGAAATTTTTTAAATAACAAAAGTAACCACTTTCTGACATTACATTAGGTTTTCATAAGTGTTATGACTTATGTTTAGCTGATGGTTTTAGAGAGCGCAAAAGTATTTATTTCAACCACACATTCCTCAAAGATGTGGGCATTTGTACTATGTGACAGGACTCACTGTTTCACTGCTAATGCTTTCTGTGATATAGAAATGAATACATGTTTTTTAAACTTTTTGGGTAGAGCAGGGTACTAATGGTATAAAATCAAGTGTTAGCTTTCATCATTTAAGTACCACTTATTCTTATCATTTTGTGACAGTGATAAAAACAGTACAAAGCCATACAACTAACACTGGTCAAACAACTCAATATTCTTTAAAGCACTGTCTTCACATGTGAAAGGCAATACTAAAAATGAATAGAGCATGAATAACCTTATCATTCATCACGCAAGTCACTTCCTATATGGATGGGATATAAGACTGAATTTAATAAAAATTGAGTATTTATACAATCTCCTATTAAGAGACTGGCTGGTACACATTTGATATTCAAATGCTTGCTTATCAATGACAGAAAACAAGGGTACCCAATATTACTAACATTTAAAAGATATTTGTCTAGCATTAAAGAAGTGGTTCGTGGTCATAAAGAGATTAAATTTTGAAACTAGTATCCTGAGCAATGCACTTCAAAAAATAAAAAACAAAAAACAAGGGATACCCACATTACCCCCAAACTTTTATTTCTCAAGAGTCAAGTCTCTTAATAAATCATAGAAGTTTAACATGTTAAAGATATTACATAACAAAGTTACTCAATTATTCTGGTTGAATAATGATCTCAGGAATGATTCCTTAAAAGTTAAACCCTGCAGATTTTTAAAGGCAGAAAACCGAGCGAGGTGGAGTAAACTCTACAATACACTTGTATACTAAAAAACAGCCAAGAACAATATGAAAAAGCATTATATCAAATGCCAGGGTAGAAAAATTATCAGTCTTTTCTTCTATAGGAAGTGTTTTTCTAACTAAACTTCTAGAGTACTGTGCATATTACAGTATAGTATTCAATAAAATAAACTCAAACACTAAAATATAAAAAATTATTAATAGGCAATTATTCTGGAAAAAAACAAAAACCTTAATCAAGAAAAAGGTAAAACAAGGCCCTTAACTAGGTAAATGTAACTGCTTTTGCTAATGCTGATGAAACCTATCCTCATCAGTTCATTACCAAGAGTTTACAGAAGGAAAATACCAACCTTTGTGTTGGCTGCAATCCAATTAGAGGTTTCACTGTCATCATCACACTTTTTAATCCACTTCTTCAACCACTGTTTGAAAACAACAACTGTTAGGGTACAACAAAAGACTTCAGAAGTAGTAGATTACTTCAATACTTAAATGCAATCAAGCTTAAATATAAAAGCCAATGGACATCACTGGGTTTGCCTCCTTTTAAATGGAGGAAATCCTGTAGTTCTCACATCCACTATATACAAAATCCACCAAAGAGGACTTTCTCTGGCTGAAGCTGAATGGGGAACCTAGAGTTTGAGGAGAAGCCCGGCCCCAAGGTGTGTCATTCCCCTCAGCTAATTACAAAGCCTGACAAAGAAGGTGCCTTAACCAGGATTATCTTGATAATATATCAGGAGCTGACTTACTCCTAAGGAATGCTCCCTGAATATTTGGCAATGATCATCTGAAATAAAAAGGGCAAAATAAAATCTGCTATCTACTAATGGAAAAATAACAAAATTGTAGGCCGTAGTTTTCAGTCAAGTCTTAGAAGTGCTCTACTATGTTATTTAAAAATGAAAAGGCCAAACTTACCTTACACTTAACAGGATCATGCCAATTTTCTCCACAGTTAAAGCTGTTAAATGACCAAGAGTTAAAAAAAATTAAGTTCTTCCTACTGTAAGTATGTAAACAAACAAACAATTTTATGCTTTATAGTTCCTCAATATTTTCACCAGTTTATAGTAATTGGCAAATACAAAGGCAGGAACCATGTTTATTTTATTCTACAACAAATTATTTAGAATTTAGTATTAGAACCAGTGTATATGGGGGAGGGAATGTATGAAGAATGACTATAAGCATGAAGACATGCTTATGACAATTTCAATAAATGACTATCTAAGCAGCTACCAAACTGTTAAGACAAAAAAAAAAAAAAAAAATTTAGACCTGTATTTTTCTGATTGTTTTAAAATGTATAGTTGCTGCAACCATTTCTCAGTGAAGCCAGACTGAAATTATTTTCACTAATTTGAACTTAAATTTCAACCAATGCTTCATCAGCATATATTAAATCTTTTACTTAAATGCAGAGGAAAAGTCTGACTTTGTAGGGTAATATATAATTTAGTACTAATAAACTGTAAGCAAAATGCAGGAAACAAAAAGGCCACATCTTTGTTATGATCCAAAAACATGAACCTCAGTCCAGCAGAGATAAATTGTACCAAACAAGGTGTAAACCAAGAATGTGACTAAATATTCTCTAAGAATATAGTAATTGAGAATGCCTTTCTGTTTGCTAGGCACATGGTATATCCATTTGTTTAAAAAGTTTAAACTAAGAATCAACACAAATGTTTATGAAAAAGTAACCATGGAACCATGGCTGATAAATTAGCTAATCGATAATTTAGGAATGCCAAAAATCCTTGGCAAATGAGAGGAACAAAGTGCTATTAATTTAAATGAAGTCAGGATAATGGTTACTTCTGGAAAAGATGATGAGAATTGAGATGGAGAAAGGAACCAAAGGGTTTCAAACCTATCTGTTTTATTTCTTGATAAAAACAAATTACTAATTTTGATCAAGGTGGGTTGTAGCTACATAAGTATTAGTCTCTATGCTTTAGTCTATATTAGAAATATTTCCTATTAAAAATATATTTGAAAGTATGTATGGAATCAGACTCTACCCCCTCTCTACAGAAACAATAATGTATATTTAATAATTACCAAAATAGCATGTATTTTATACATATTTAATGTCTTTGAGTTTACCTGCACTTTCCGGAAATATTTAATGTTAATGATGTGTAAGTCTAATTCTATAGATGTTTGAACAAAAGAAAAGGATGGTATGGAATACCGATAAAATGTCTATTTGCTAGCTCTAGAGCCCGATGGCTTGACTGGCTTCTCATTCCTAAAAGGTCTACGAAGGAATGAAAGATCATCTTAACTCTCTGTCTGGTAAGTCAAATCTAGAATGCAAAGGCTGAAGAATATACAATAAACTCCAAGAACCCAGGTTACCAAGAAAGCTGGGGCCGGAGGAGCCATAGGAAAACTCTTAGTTAAAAAGCTTATCTAATTAACCATGTTTTCTCTTTCCAATTTTGTCTGCACATTTTCATTCCAGGAATAAGATTAAACTTGTCAGAGCAAAGGAAAAAAAATTTTAAAGTCCTAACTGTGTATTTTATTCCTAGAAGAGATAACTTGAAAACATAGCAAGAGTCATAAAGAAATGAAACATTTGATCATTAACAAGTACCAATTTGTTTATGGTTCTATTTCAGGACAATTTGCAAAGGTGCAGGAGAATAATATATGCTCCAACTCAGGAAAGGTGTTTAGATGATACAGAGTAGTTTGAAACAAACTAAGGGATATACATGTAATTTCTCTCTTTGACCATAAAAAGCTCTTCTAAGAATAAGAAAAGTCTTAACTGTATTTTATTCCTACAAGAGATAACTTGAAAACACAGCAAAAGTCATAAAGAAATGAAACATAATATGACAAATTAAGCAGTCAATCACAAAGGAGAAGAGCTGAGTTCTTGTCCCAGATCTACAAGTTTGTTTCCAATTAAGTTCCACTGGAACACACAAGAAAATGTGATTATAGCTGTATTTTTTTCCCATATATAAAATATATCCAAAAGTTAGTGCAAAAAGGAAAGAGGAAAATTATTTAAGATGTGACTTCGAAATCTAATTCTTATTTAAAAGAAATATACATTCATTTAAACCAACACCACCCACCTCGCTACCTGATGTAAAAAAATTTTTCTATTTTACTACCAAGAATAAATAGAAAAGCTATGTGTACTATTCCAATTTAAGAAATCACTTCTTTACCAAAACTGGCGCCCACATTTGCAGCGAACAGGTTTAGCATCAGGATATTGGACTTTAACAACATGGTGGCAATCTGGGGCAGGACACCACTTCAACAGTCGATTGCACTGAAACACAAGTTAGAAAAGAAAAAAATGACAGTAGGTAAATCAAGATGCAAGATTTCCTGGCACACCAAGCAATCATTTATATTGCTTCCCTAACACAAGGGGCAAAGGTGACACAAGCATATAAAAAACCTGCCCCCAATACTTCGTCTTCTATATGAATGCTTTTGAGTGCACTGTTTTTCCAGGATTATAAATCCTTTGAAGGGCTGGTTTTATAAAATATATGAAGAACTTCTTCTTCTATCTTCAAAATTCCACGGAGAAACTTGAAAAATAATTACTCATTATGTGATCAATTTGTTAATTTTCAAGGCAATTTTCAGAGGCACGATAGAAAAATATGCTTCAACTCAAGAAAGGTGTTTAGATGACACAAAATAATTTGAAACAAGCTAAGAGATATACATGTAATGTCTCCCATTGACCATAAAAAGCTCTTTTAAGAACAAAAGCCAGTTCCTAAACTATGACACGGGATGTGTTTTTGTTCTTCAAAAATAAACAACTTTTACAGCATTTTTGTTGTGGAAAAAAACATAGCTTGAAACTCTGCACCAGAATTCAAGTTTATTGACCATTTAAAAAATATATATTATTCCTAAAATATTGTTTTCTAAAAGATCTGACTGTGAGTTTAATTGCTAATAGAAATGAAAATTACTTTCTAGAGTTAAAATATCAAGTTACACTGGATGTTCCTATACAGGGGCTGGCAAACTTCTGTAAAGAGCCAGAAAGAAAAGATTTTTGGCTTTGCAGGCCAGAGTGGCTTCTCTATCAACTGCTCAACATTGTCACTGTAGCATAAAAGCAGTACAGAACAAATGAGCATGTTCTAAAATATCTTTATTTTGGAAAAACAGGTTGGCCATAGTTTGTAGACCTCTGTTCTGACAAAAGACAATCAATGAAAACATATAACTACAGCATTCATTATTAATAAAGTTTACTAGTAATGAAAGCTAAAATAAGCAGAGAGATAGGAGAATTAGAGTGCCAAAAATGATTAAACATGACATCATTAATAATCAGCTATAATTCTCTGCTAGGAATAAAAATAAAGGAAAAATACTATAAAAATAACTTTATTATCAAAGTTCAGGATCTATGAAGAGACATCTTATTGATTTGTCACATTCCTTTGAGAATAAAAGTGTTATGGTATGCTTCATAAATATAGTCCATAACCCATGTTTATGGTAAAGGTGTCTCTTACTGTCGAGAATATTTTTATATAAGAAAAACTAGTATTTCTATTAATAAACAGAATTCTGTTTACTTAAAAAAAGAAAGAAAACAAGAGAACTCACTTACCTCTACAAAGCTATTTGTTATTAAATGCTGATACTTTAATTTAACTTTTGAATCTGTGATCAGGCGCCTGAAAGCAAGAATAAAAATAATTCGGAAGTTTTCAGCCAAGAATATTTTCCATATTTATCTAATAAAATTTCAATGCTATGGCTATAAAACTGTCCTAGATTGAAAATACTAAAATGCACACAGACTATCAACAAATATAACTGTAGTAATCAAAACAGTAATTTCAAAGTTTCTATAGTTTTACTTTGGTAGATGTTTTCCCCATTTATCTTACATTCTAAATATTTTATATTATGATCAAAGGACTTACTAACTATTGCCAAATTTAGGCCCCTTTCAGAGTCTTCTGACCCTGATATTTTGCTTTAAGATTGTAATTCTTAGCCACTTTCCCTCAGATCCATTCTAAAAAATCAGTGTGTGAAGTAAGAGATATTGACAGGAATGTTAAGAAATGGATCCAGGTTTTGCTAACTATAATTTTGAGGGCCTTCTTCTGAGATCTCTTGGTAATTTACCAAAAATGCTTACTGACTGCAATCTGACTTCTCTTCTCCCTCTAGAACACACTATACTTCACGACGATTTCTAGAAAACACAGGAATCCACGAAATTGAAGAACCTTGAAGTTTAAGTTTCATTAACTTAAGCACTAACAAAGCCAGTAAGAACTGTATAAAAAATGCACATAGTCCAACCTCAATAAAATCTTTCAAATAAACAAGAAAGTTTTGTACAATCTGGTCTCACCTAATTTTTGAGCTTCTTATCGCACTTGCTCTCCCTTTCACAAGACCCCACCCTGTCCTGTGTCACTTTCAGTGTACTCCAGTCACATTGGTATTCTTATAAAATAATAAGCACCCCTTTCTCAGAGGCTTTTGTTAGAAAAGAAAAGGGAAGAATATTGTGTGGAGGCTCTAAGGTAGGATAGCTTAGTTTTGAACGCTGGCTTCACAACTTCCTAGCTATGAACTCAGGATGAGTTCTTTGACCTCTCCATTTTTTTCAGTTTACTAATCTGCAAAATGGACAGCAGAAATAGAGTTGTGAGACTAGAATAGTGCCTGGCAAATAGTAAGCACTCAATAAATATTAGATGCTGCTATTACTATTATTTTACTTCTGCTAAAATATAGTGCTACTCAAGGAAGCCTTTTTAGACAATTCCTCACCCCAGTCTAGATGCAGACTCCCTCTCAGTTCTCAATGGCACCTTATAAACCTCTCCTTTATAGAATGTCATAATTTTCATTAGACTGTTGTCAGTATAATCATTTAACATCAGCCTTCCTGCTCCCCTGTCCCCAATTAAACAATAAGCTCCATGAACGGATCTCTTGTATCTAGCAGACTGCCTAGCCTGCAGAAAGTGTTCAATATTTTTTAAATGAGTAAACCTCCATATTTCACAGATGTTGAAACTGAGGTCTAAAAATAGTGTGTTTTGAATGTGGTTCCATAGTGTAGAGCAGTTAGCACGTCTGCTTTACACGCAGAAGGTCCTAGGTTCGTGCCCCAGTGGAGCCACGGTCCACGGTCATGCCACCCTGAACAAGCTTAAGGTCTGATCTCGGAAGCTAAGCAGAGTCGGGCCTGGTTAGTACCTGGATGGGAGACCACCTAGGAAGACCAGGTGTTGTAGACGCAAATAATAATATAAATAATTTTTAAAAATAAAAATTAAAAATAAAAATAGTGTGTTTGGTGAGTCCTCAAAAAGTTAAATGCAGAGTTACCATGACCCAGCAATTCCATTCCTAGGTACATATATACTCAAGAGAATTAAAAACAGGTGTTCAGTAAAAAATATGCACACGAATGTTCATATAACACAAAAGTTTCCACAAAATTGGAAATAACCCAAATATCCAAGAACTGATGAATGGAAAAACAAAATATGGAATATCCATATAATGGAATATTTTTTATCCATCAAAAGGAATAAAGTATTGATATATGCTACAACATGGATGAACTGTGGAAACATTATGTTAAGTGAAAGAAGCCAGAAACAAAAGACCAGATATTTTGACTGTTAAATTAAATATCCAGAATGAGCAAATCTGTACAGAGTGGGTGTCAGGGTCTCTGGGGAGGAGGGAATGGGGAGTGATTTTTTAATGGATCTGGGATTTCTTTTGAGGGTGGTAATAATGTTCTGGAATTGGATAGTGGTGATGATTGTACATTATGAATATACTAAAAGCCACTGAACTGTACTTTAAAAAAGTTAAGGAAAGAATCAGACCCAAAGTCAAATGCGATTCTCAAACACACCTTACTTCTATTATCCATAAATGTGACAAACCCTAATGATTTCTTATAGCTGACTCTAGTCAAAGCAGCTGTCTAAGCCTTGTTTGGACCACCAGGACTGGTGAGAACAAAGGTCAGCCATGTAGCTATTAAGCCAAGATTATTAGGTCTTAGTTATTAGGCCATAGTTTATCTTTTAATACGGAAGAAAAAGAAAGTGATCTCCCATCCTTAAGAATAAGCATCTCAAGAAGGCAAATGTCATCCTGGCCATTAATAAGCTAATTCTCTTGACAAAGACCTGTTTGCCATCAGTGTTGAAAACAGTTATTATGCCAACTCTCATAGAAAAGGCAGTTCTTTATAAAGGTAGACAAAATGACTTCTACTAAATGTCTACTACACATTCTGAGCACAGCATCAGATGCATCTAACCACCTTTGTGTTTTGGGATAGTTCTCCGTTCTTACAAATGAAATAACTGGAGAGCTGTGTTTTGATACCAGGTGACTTTAAATACAAGGGTTTTTTTTTTAGTGCCAGGTACTAATAGTACTATACCTATGCTTACATAGTACCTTGAGCAAATCAAGAGAACTATGCTTCAATTTAGGACTAATGATAAAATATTTTTCTTTAAAAAGTGCCCCTCCCTGACATACAAATTATACTCAAGCATAAAGAAGGAAATAAAAATCACCTGTAACTATACCACTCAGGCAGAAGAACCACTCAGTATGTTTACAGATCTCAACTTTTTCTTTTTTTTTGGCAAACGTATGATACATAATTTAAAATAGACAACTTACTACATATAATTTTATATTTTAGTTTTTTTCACTAACATTATAGACATTTTCCAATGAATGCATTTATATAATTCACAAATCTTTTTAGTGGCTGTATTATAGTCCATCCTCCCCTACTCTTGGACATTTTGGACTGTAGGGTTATGACAATGTGATTAACATCTTTATAAGAAATCTTTGCTCAAATTTCTGGTCATTAAAAATATAATATTTACTATTATCTGAATTCATCTAACCACAATTAAAGGTTAAAATGATTTTAGGATTCATCTTTGGCTCATCTCTTTCTCTTACACCTCATATATAACCCTGACTCTACCTTGAAAATACAACCAAAATCCAACTGTTTCTCACTACTTCCTCTGCTAATATCCTGGATCAAACTACCACCATCTCTCACCAGAACTGTTGTAATAGTCTCCCAATCTCCCTGCTCCAACTTATAGTCTCTTTTTAACACCAGCAGTCAGAGCAATCCTCTTTGGCCATATTGCTCCTCTGCTCAAAATCTTCTAAGGGCTCTAAGAATAAAAACCCAAAAATCTTATAATGGCCTATAAGGTCCTATATAATCAGCTTCATACATCCCTTCTGTGCCTCCCTTCAATCTATAAGTTTACATTTATAGCTCAAAAACATTTTTTAAGTTTAAATTAATAGTTATTAGTGATTTACTCCTGTCTACTATACTTTGTTTTATTAACTAACAAAGCCATTTTATTTATCGTTTCAATGAGAATAGGAAATTATTTCAGTGTGAACTTGAGCGATGATCCCTTAAGCATTTATTTTAAAACAGACAGTACTCTATAGCTTTCATACTAAATTTCCTACCTAGAATATTAAAATAGTGCTTTTCTGTTTCATTGTGGAGAAAGGCTTGGGGCATTCAATTTACTCCACTACGAGACAGATAACTCTAAAATCATGCTATTAAAGCATTATCCATAAACTCTCTGTGGACTGCCTTAAAAAGAAATACAACCTTGGGGTAAGCAAAGATTTCTTAATCATAAATAAAAACTTATTCGCAAAAAATCATTGAAAGAAAAAAAAGAAGCCAAACATTGGGGAAAACAGTTGTGATACATATATCTAAAAAAAGACACACCAGAATATTTAAAGAAGTCTTATGAACTTAATTAACAAAGTAACAAAGTTTTAAGAATGGGCAAGTGTCTTGAATAAAAAGGAAAGCGCTTCACAAAAAGGAATACCCAAATGGGTAATGGAAAGGTGTTCAACATCATTATCCACCAGGGAATTGCAAATTAAAACCACAATGAGATTGCCCTACACATGCACCAGAACAACTAAAATTTAAGAAGCCTAGTGATACAAGTGTGGACAAGAACTAGAATAGTCATACGTAACTGGGAAGAACGTAGGCACAATAACTTTGGAAAACCATCTGGCTATATCTAGTAAAGCTAAAAATCTCACTTAAGAGTGTATACTCAAAAGAAATCAGTGCTTGTCCACCAAAAGACATATATAGAAAATACTCTTTGTAGGTTTTTCATAGTAGTCAAAAAAAAACCCCAAAAAACAACAACAAAAAACGAATCAAAAAACTCCAAATGTTTATCAGGAGAATGAAATAACTACATAGCAATAAGAAAAAAATAAACCCCAAAATATAAGATATATCTGACAACATGCACATCTCAAAGACATTAACTGAAGCAGATACTCATTTTTAAACATGCTACATTACTCCATTTAAATGAAGTTGAAGAACTGGCAAAACAAACTGATGGTGACAGAAGTCAGGACAGGTAGCAGAAGTGAGATGGATATTATCTGGGAAGAGGCATATAACAAACATTCTTGGGTACTGGGAAAGTTCTATGTTCTGATCTGGATGGTTAGTAAAACAAACATAATTTAAAAGCTAATGTACTTTAATTACTTTGCTGAATATATTTTAGAACTTAATAAAAAAGTAAAATAAAAGTCAATACAGAGCAAATTAAGCCTATTATAATTAAATAAGAATGATGTTTTTCCACTGTAAAAGATGCTCTACTACAGCGGTTCCCAACATTTTTGGCACTAGGGACCAGTGCTCCTATGAGAATCTAATGCCTGATGAGCTGAGGTGGAGCTGAGGCGGTAATGCTACTAGCACTGGAGAGTGGCTACAAACACAGATGAAGCCTCACTTGCTCAACTGACGTTCACCTCCTGCTGTGTGGCCTTGTTGCTGACAGGCCACAGACTGGTACCTGTCTGCAGCCCAGGGACTAGGGACTCCTGTTCTACTATACCGAGATTAACTCTCATTTGAAAGTTTAGTTTGTCTTTCTTCAAATGGTACAAACCACGTGAGGGTCTAGACAGCTTCACAACCCTATTCGTGATTTTTAAAATAATACAATGCAAATACTGATTTGGGTGAGTGGAATAGTCTTCTTAGAGCAGACAGACTTAAGAGGACTACATTTACTTCTCTCTGGATCCATTCAACTCCTTGGTTTTATGTAGTATTTATATAGTTATAGTATTATAAAAGTACTAACTTACAATTTTGTGAATAGATCTACTGACAAAATATGAAAGAATGTGTTCCAGAATAAAAAGAATAACTATAAAGTTCACAACATAAAGTATTTATGTATCAGAAAGAAATTAGGAGGTAGAAGAGATAAAGGTGAATGACAGCATAGAGGCACCAATCTCACCTTACACAACAAGGATTTAAGATATACTGCTTCAAGTTGATGGAATGAGAATGAAACAAGGAATAGCACTTAACTTATATTCTCTAATTTAAAACAATCTATTGGGGTGGAGGGAACGACTTCAGCAAGTGGAGAATTAGCCAGCAGAGGTATCCATTATCTATACCAGAATTGTAAGATCCATTTTTAAAAAGATCTTATATATCAATTAAAGCCTTTTAAAAAGCATAATTTTGCTAGAAATAAGTGACAATAAGTTCCTGTCCTTGTCTCTGTTCCTAAAATCCTTATATGAAAATAAATCATACATTTTTAGACATACCTCAAAGTATGTTGAATCAAAACATTATAATACAGATGTGTGCTAATACTATCAATGATTAGTCAATATGAGGCTAAGTATATACAACTTGAAGGTCATTGAAGATTTAATAGATACAAATTTACCTTTATCATCCCTCAAATTACTAGAGAGGCTATATGCAGTAAAATAAATTTAGGCCCTAAACTACATAAAAAACTAACCAATTGCTAGGATGAACAGAAACAGATGAACATTGACTTGATTTCAAGTGAAATAATTTGGAGAAATAATTTTATTAATCTCACAAAAGCATCAGGACAAATTTGAGACCAAGAAAAATTCTCAAAGTATATTGTACTTTTCTGACTTTGCAAATATAATTATATGAAGTCACTGTGTAGTGGAGCCCCACTTAGCCAAAAACCTTGATGGTATCGTGGCACGATTCAACCACTGAAGTTTGCAATCATGGCATATGCTTATGAAAGCAAGGGAGAATAATATATTTCCAGTTATTTATTCAAGGATACATGCTTATTGCATATCTATTCCTAAGGAATAAAAAGCTGAATCCATTGAATCACTAATCTTAAGAATGTAAGAGTCTGAGAAGCATTGAGAGTCAGTGAATAAAGACTTTCAGTGTAGTGTATCCAAGGTTAGAGCCACACATCCTTAATGGAAGCAAGCAAAGAATTCAGTCAACATAAATGGGGTATCTAGGGTCATATAGCTTATGGTCTAAGAAAAAATAAAGACAAGAATATGGACAATCACAAAAGCTAATAGTAAGGGAAATAAGGAGAAATTAAGGAGCATATAGTACATTTGCCCAAACCAAAATGAAAATTTAAACTAAAGCCTAAAGAATGACTAAGAGGATTAGTAGGTTAAGAGAACTGAAGAATAAAACAAGAAGAGAGTATTGCACGTAAGAAAGCCAGGAGACAGTAGAGAAAAAAGTAAACAAAATCAAACTAAAGCAAATGCAAATAACATGCACAATACTTTCAAGAAACCAAGTTCCACATGGCTAGAATAGAGAATGTGAGAAAAGGTGAGGCAGAAGATGAAGCTGCACAGGTGAGCAATATAAGACAATGGAAGCCATTTATAAAGAAGAATTGAAAGGTGATCAAAGTGGGTGTAAAGAAATTACTCAGGAGCCAGTTGCAGATTCCCACGTAAAAGAAGAAGATAACCTGGAACAAGTTAATGGCAGTAGAAACAAAGAAATGGATGGATTTAAGGGTAATTAGAATGTGGAATTAACAGAATTTGTATAAGGATGACTGGGTAATGCAAGAAAAAAATGAATCAGGGATATCATCAAGGTTTCTAATTTAGGCACATCTTTAACACCTAATATGTCATTCTTTGATGGTGAGAAGCAAGAAGAGTGAGTTTGGTGGTGGTGGAAGTAGGAAGGTTAGCCAAGATAAAGCCTGAGGAATATACATATGAAGATGCCTAGGGTGATATATGAGACCCTAGCTCAAAAGAGAGAATTGATCTGGAGATTTATATTTGAGAATTTCCAATAACGCCCACGAATAGCATATAAAGTGTACAGAGAAATAAGAAATAGTGGATTGGACAGAACCCCAAGGAGCAATATTTTAGGAAGAGACAGAAAAAGATGACCTTGCAAAGTAAATTAGAGTAGATCTGGAGTAGACATATAGGGTGGTAGGCTTAGGGGTAGGTGGCTGAGATGAAGGAGATTTTACTGGAAATTAACAAATCAGGGTATTAAAAGGCTAAGACAGTGGTTCTCAAACTTAAGCATGCATCAGAACCACACTGGGAGAGCTTATTATTCATATTGCCAGGCTTCATCACAAAGTTTCTGATTCAGTAAGCTTGGAGCTGGGCTTAAGAATGTGCATTCTTAAGTTCCTAGATGATGCTGATGCTGCTGATTAGGGACATCATTTTGAGAGCTACAGGGTTATGGGATAGAATGAACTATACACATGGGCGCTGAGAAAGAAAAGACTGAGCGAGGTTTAAGTACTATGAATAATTAAGTGGGAGAGACCAAAAACTCAAGTAGATAAAACCACAAAGGAATGTGATATAGCAAGATAACACAAGCCTCAAAGGATCTATGGATTGATGAAGTAAAGGAAAAGACATTTGGGACTAAGGGTGAAAATGACTTCACCTCTTGACCATAAGGTATATAGGGGAAAAAAGCCTAGTGCCAACCTGAGAGGGTTATAGCAAAATATGTCTTCAGGAAAGAACTGGGTTTCAGTTTCAATTCAAGTTCCAAATGAGTTTAATTCAAATTGAAACCAAAAAAAAAATTGTTAATCTATCAAATTGGAAATTAAAAAATGATAATACCATGATTGGGACAGATTATTTCTTTCATACTAAGAAAATTTTGAGCACATTTCAGTTAGTGGACTTTGAGATGAAACATTTACAAAATGCATTCTAATTAACTAACCTTTTAAATTCTAAAAGACATTATTTAAAATAAAGAAAATGGAAGATATATACCAATAGTATATCATAAATAAAGTAAAAAATAAAAATCTCTCTTCCTAACCCCCAACTCCCAGCTTATATATCACTGGGATATATAATATTCTCTTATGAATATTCTCAAAGTTTTCTGTGTCATGTACCAGGCTGCATGCATATCCAAAGAGCTAAAGAAACCCCGAAGAGGATAAACACAGAGAACCACATCTAGGTAATATCATAATCAAAATACCCCAAATCCTAACACAAAGCAAATCTTGAAAGCAGCAAATAGGGGACAACAATATGATTAACAGCTGACTTATTGAAAACAATGGAGGCAAGAAGGCAGTAGAATGACAAAGTGATAAATCTATTGAATGAAAACTCAAGTAGTATGTAAATTTGCAGAAATTGTCGAACTGCATTACAAAAGTTGCAACTGTTTATACTCCCTATTTAATTATATTCTCACTCACTTTAGATATTATCAAATTCTTTAATCCCTACCAATATAAAATGTAAAAAGAACTTTTTAAAAAAGTTGAGAGTATCTAATTTTGATTTACATTTATTTAATTAGGAATAATAGCTAATGTTTACGACCATTTAAATTTCTTTCACTGTAAACTGCTTGTTCATGTCCTCTCCATAGGATTTTCTTACTGATTTGTAATAGCCTTTATGTTATTAACCACATTTGTTTTAGGTGCTGGAAATATTTTCCCCATTTCCCATCTAGTTTCCCCCCAAATAAAATTTCATGAAAAAAGAGCATTCTAACCACATCTCACTGCCCAAATGCTTCCACACTCTAAACTATCCTCCACTATACCACCAAAGTTGTATCTTTAAAATGCAAATGTCATTACCACAGTTTTAACAACCTTCTGTGGCAAAACCCATCAAAAACTGTCAAACTCTTTTCATCCTCATTGCTGATATTCTGCTATTTTGTCCTCCAGCTACCACAGAATACTTAATAGAGAAGTTCATGACCTACTTGGCATCCCTTCTTTAACCAGCATTTCTCTCTCTACTCCCTCAACCCAAATTTTTACCTTTCATATTAATCCTTAGGTAAAGTCTCCCTGAACTCTTCAGGTGAAATACTTTGTTTCTTTCTAACGGTACTTTGTTTCTTTCTAACGGTACTTTGTACATACACTTATAAATAAAACTTAAACTCTGAATTTAGTTATTATGAATTCCTTGGGGAAAGGAAATGTATCCTAATTTTTTTGTTCTCCTGTACATAGTAGGCTCCCAGTAAATGTGGAATGGATGAAAAGATGGTGACTTATACTGATGAAATGTATTGATGAAACTGACATATTGATAAAAGAATACAAGAAAGCATCAAAGTATCGGAGGACAACTGGAAGGATGGTGGTACTTCAAGATGATACATGGCTTATTTTCACCATGTATCAAAACAACAAAAATAACATTTACTGAATAATAGAAACAGTATTAATACAGAGTTGAGAACAACAGTAAATGTATTTTAGTAAACCAAAGTAGATTGAGGTTAAAGTAGAATCAGTGAGCTTTATAAACTGTGCTGGTGGTCAATTTATGGTTTTACTGGGTTAAGAAATTTGCTCATTAAAGCCCATGGGCTGCTTTTACTTTAATACCTTCAAATCTCAATGCTTAAACACAGACATACCTTTCTACATAGGCAATTATCCAGGACTAATAATACAATATGTGGATTGTTCGGGCCCTCAATCTATCTATCCTCCTAGAGTTAAGTCAATTAAGTATTCTGAGGTTATGAAAACGGCACTGACCCAGAATTAAGAACTCTGGAATTTTACCCTAGGTTCAGAGACTAACTAGATTTATTTTGTCAAGATTCTTTCTCCCTTCAAAAGAGAATCTTTCGCAAGAATAGTTAGCCAACAGCCTCCAGCTTCAGTGCCTCTGGGATCCATAGGAGTGTTCCAGTTGAGGCCACATTCTCCTTGGGTAGCACCCAGTGAATGACTGAGCATGGCAGAGGCCATTTCTGCTTGTTGAGGCATTGCTCTACAGTCAATTTATGCGATGGAGCATCCCACAGGGCTGCCAGACGACTCTCACAAATGCATCACAGTCTACGTCTCTTCTTACTGAATCCTTCAGTCTTTCTCTCCTTTAACAGGTGTCAGACCTGCATCGAGGTCTGTCTGCTTCTGCTGCTCCTCTTCTTTACCCTGCACAGATGTTATCCCACAATAAATCTTTTCCCTTTTATCTCTACCTTGGCATCTGTTTCCCAGGACTTCAACTGATACACTGACATATCCTATTTTCTAAATCCAGGGTTTAGTGAAATCTAACTATCATGTATTGCCAAGTTTACCAAAATAGTGACTGAGCATTTAACCAAGTTACAACAGGCTTTTGTGCAACAAAGGAATGTAGATTAGAAAGTCTCTTTAGACTTTAAAAACTTCACCTCCTTTGAGGTGCTGAGCAAAAATTGGGTCAAACCAACTAACCAATATTCAACATGCAGAATCTATCAAAAATACTTACATAACTGTGTTGTCATCCACTAAGATATCACAACCATGAGCAGGACACGAAATAGTCTGAAAAAGATTGAAATTTAAACTATGTCTTCATTCAACAAATATTTACTGAATGCTTACCATCGCCAGGCACTTTGCTAGGTTCTGAGGGTACCTTTACATTTACAGGGTCTTAACCTTTCCCTTTCTATTAAAGGTAACATGTGCATGACTTTTTATCACCATAAGGTAACCATAACTGCTGACCTGAATATTTGGTTTTTCAATATAAAAACTGAAAGGCAAGAAGAGAGAGATCTGAAAAACCTGCTCAAAAAGTTTAGCCTGATATATACAAATGTTAATGCCCACTGAGAAAACATCTGAATTGGATCTTTAACTGGAATGCCACAATGTAAACAGAGAAAAGTCTCAATTATCTTATAGGTGTTTTAATCTAGAAAAAAAGTTCCTATGCAATTCATAATCTAGAATGCTTCTCCTGTCTATATTTGTGCAAGGGTCTAAACATTGTAGGAAAGTCAACAAAAACTAAATTAAAAAAAAAAAAAAAAAAAAAGGCATCTTTACCTGTCCCATGCCTTCCTCCATTATTTTGGTAGTTAAATATTCACTCCAGCACTGCATACAAAACTTATGTCCACATTCAAGGCCAGTGAAATACTGCAACAAAAATACATGAACTTTTAAAAGACATCAGAAAATCACTATGCATAGTGACTCAATAAGGCTCTACTATGTCATAATGGCTAAAATGTCCAAGACTAGATGGGGTCCTAAAATGAACTTTCAGGTGATGAATATAGACATGGAAATACAGTGAACACAAAACATCTAATGAGAAATGCATCTATAGTACATATTTATAGTTTTTAGGATAGATAACATTTTATTAAATATAAGACTATGTCATGTACCAAAAAACATATGAAAAGATGCTCAATATCCTTAGCCATTAGGGAAACGTAAATTAAAACCACAATGAGATACCACTTTACACCCACTAGGACAACTAGAATCAAAAAGAAATAACAACATGTATTGGCAAGCATGTGGAGAAATAAAAACACTCACAATGCTGGTAGGAATGTAAAATGGTGTAGGAACTTCGGAAAACACTCTGGCAGTTTCTCAAAAACTGAACATAGTTAAATTAGATGTACGACTGAAACTTACTGGATTTCGTTAACCAGTATCACTATAAAAAATAATTTTAAAAAAATTGAACATGGATTTACCATATGATCCAGCAAGTCCAACTAAGTACATTCCCAAAGAAATGAACACTTATATCCACACGCAAAGACCTGTACACAAATGTTTACAGTAGCATTATCTGTATTAGCCCCAGAGTGGAAAGAACCCAAAAGTCCATCAACTGACAAACGGATAAACAAAATGTGGAATATCCATATAATGGAATATTATTTAGTCATAAAAAGGAAACAGAGTATCGATACATACTATTTAATGTGAATGAATCTTGAAAACATTATGCTAAGTGAAAGAAGCCAGTCACAAAAGACCATATATTATTTGTTTCCATTTATATGAAAGGTCCAGAATTAGCAAGATTCATAGACAAAGTAGATTAGTGGTTGCCTAGGGCTTGGGAGGAAATGGGAAGTGACTATAAAAGGACACAGGGTTTCTTTTGGGGGTTTTGAAAATATTCTGAAATTAACTGTGGCAACAGCTACACAACTGTGACTATACTAAAAACCACTTTAAATAGTTGAATTGTATGACATGTGAATTGTATCTCAATAAAGATGTTACCAAAAATGTCATTCAAACATAGAACTTCATGGAGCTGCACAGGAAGCTAACCTAGAAATAAAATGTAGCTAACCTAGAAAATAAAATCTTATGGAAACCAAAAGATTTATTCAGATTGCTAAGAATAACAACATCATTTTGGTCTAATCATATATTACTTATATCGTTGGAAATACTATTTATTTGAGGGATGGTTAAATGAAGTATACTATATTCTGTAATGGGATATGAAGTGCTTTAACTTTAGAGAGTCTAGAGGACTGTATTTAAAAACAAACAGTGGTTACCATATTTCAGTTTAAGAATATTTGATATTTACTAAATTATTTTTAAGTGAACAATACAGGCTCATGATAAAAAACATTTAATAGTATGAGTTTATGTTGAAAAATGAGTCTCCCTTACCTCTATCCTTGTCCTCTACTTTTTTACCCAGAAGTAATCACTATTTGCAATACCTTACATATTCTTCCAGCGATGTTCTAATGTACATAGTACACACAGTAAGAGGACCACACTCTATTCTGCATCTTGTGGGGTTTTATTTTAAAAGATTTTAATGTATATTTAGGCTATTTTTTGTCTACTACTGCTACTGCATTGACTATATATACATATCTTTGTGATCAGATAAATATACTTTAGGACAAATCTGTACAAGTAAAATTATAATAGGTATATGTTTATAATTTGACAGATTATCACCAATCTGTTGAAAGAGGTTGTAACAAGTGATACTGTTCAAGACAACTTAGGTTTCTCACCCCCATGTCAACAAAGTATACTAACCATCTCTATGATCTTTGCTAATCGAACACGTGAAAATGAACCAACTTCATTAGTTTTGATTTAAATTTAAGTTTAAACTTCTGAAAAAAAGATTTAAAGCTCTATTTTTTTCCTGTGCACTCTTTTTAACTATTCTGCCCATTTCTCATGGGATTTTTCTTAATGGTTTAGTGTGGATTTTTACTCATTTAGAAAAAATTGGCCATTTGTAAGTACAGAAATTATTTTCTCCCAGTTTTTATTTTGAATATTCACATTTTGTTGCCATGCAGGTCTTTCTTTTGTAGTGAATTGTGTTAGTTTAAAATTTTATGGCTTCTGAATTAGTTAACTTTGATATAAGGAGTTAGGTAAGAATCTAAATTTCTACCTCAGATGGCTACCAAATTGTTCCAACACCATTTACTGAATAAACCACCTTATTTGAAATGCCTTCTCTATCATACACCAAATTCTCCTCATACATATATAACTCTATCCTATTCCTATTCATTTGTTGCTTTTAGGTTTATATCCCACATATAAGTGACATCATATGGTTTTCAACTTTTTCTGTCTGGCTTATTTCGCTTAGCATGATTATCCATCTATGTTGTCACAAATGGCAGTATTTCATTTCTTCTTATGGCTGAATAATATTCCATTGTATATATGTGCCACAGCTTCTTTAGCCAATCATCTATCGTAGGACACTTCGGTTGCTTCCATGTCCTGGCCACTGTGAATAATGCTGCTATGAACATTGGTGTGCAAATACCTTTTCAAATATGAGTTTTCAAGTCTTTGGGGTAAATACAAAGTAGAGGGATTGCTGGATCATATGGTAGGTCAATTCTTAGTTTTTTGAGGAACCTCTGTACTGCTTTCCATAGTGGCTGTACCAATTTGCAGTTACATGCGAGTTCTTATTTCTCTGCACCCTCTCCAACATTTGTTATTACTTGTCCTGTTGATTACAGCCATTCTAACAGGTGTGAAATGGTATCTCATTGTGCTTTTGATTTGCATTTCCCTAATAGCTAGCGATGTTGAACATTTTTTCATGTATTTGTTGGCCATTAACTGTATCCTATTCTACTGCACTGTTTATTCTTTTATTTGGCAGGGCTAATAATTCTTCCCCAACCCCGTCAATTTATTCTTCTTTTCCATTATCTTACAATTATTCTAGCTTTCCAAATATTTGTCATCCTTTTATTTCCCTTAGTATTTAAAGTGTTTTCATACGGATCTTTCACATTTTTTGCCAAGTTTATTCCTAGTTCTTTCATTCTTTTTGTGCCTCTTATGTTTTAAAAATTCCATTATATTCTCTAATTAGCTGTTATTTGAAATATGCTTATGAAATTAGATGTGAATAGTCAGGATTCAAAATTCTACATCAACTACATAAAAAAATGCCCAAAAGCAATGATGAAAGAAAATGTATCAGAGTCCTAAGACTGGTTTTACAAACCAAATGAAATGGAAAATATTTACCAAGTTTAAAATACAGTGTTATTCAGACTGACAATGATTCCAAAGCACTCACAAAACAAGTGAAGGTAAATGTTTGGGAAATCAATATTCTCATCCATTAAAAAAAGATCTGGGGAAAAAAAATTTTTCTCATTACTCCCCCACCAGTGAAGGAGATATGGCAATAAGTAGTTGCCAGATCACTAATGGAGAGCATTTGTTTTTCATGGTTAATGAGAAGGGGCATCTTATAAAAGACAAAATATAAGAGTCATATATCTACAATTCTAAAATGTTTTATTTATAATTTTATTTATTTTTTAACTTTATTTTATTAGTTTCAAGTATACGGTACATTGGTTAGACATTTACATAATTTATAAAACGATCCCCCTAATTGCTCTTTCTCTCCTCTGGCTCTCCACCCAGCCATTACATTAATGCGAATACATTCCCTATGCCATGATCCCTTATCCCCGTGACTATCTAACAACTACTAATTTATACTTCTTTAACGCTTCACCCCATTCTCCCAGCTTGCCAAATAAAAACATACACAGCCTCGTGTGCTTTATTCTTGTAAGAAATCCTTAAGACAGAGATTAAAGATCACAATGGTTACTGAGTGATGACTATCAGTAAAGTAATATCTCTACCTTTGGGACTTCTATACCAAAGCCCATATAAGATAAAAAGATAAAGAAAAAGGTTTTAATTCTTTAAAAGCTTCTTTTCAATAACTTTTCTAATTAAATAGGTAAGACTACACAAGATAAATAAGAAAAATAAATCACACGTGTGTCTAAAAATAAAGCAAAAACTAACCTGTGGTATAAAGACATACCCATTGTGCTCAAGAGTTGTGTCCTTAATACGAAAATATCTAGAGTTTCTTCCTGTCTGTCTCATTTCTCTTTTCCCTCCTTCTCATGTGACATATTTGTTCCATTACTAACTTGTGCTTACCTACTTGGTTCACTGAGCTTTTCCCTGACTCAGGGAATCAGATTATTTATTCATCAAACATATCCCTCTTTATATCATAAAGATGACTAAGAATACACTAAAAATGTATAAAATATTACCTAAAACAGAAATTAATGTTCCTGAAGAAAAACTGAAGGAACAGTAAACACTCTTAAAGGTTTCAATTGCCTCCTCCATTTTAAATACACAGCAACTAATGTCAAATGCACTAAGAATTATCTTTCCTCCATCAGAAGTTCCCCATATAATAATCTCTAAAGTTGAAGCCATTTTCTTTATAGAAACTGAGCAAATAATCAAAATATCAGTTCCCACCTCTGTAAAATGGAATAAGTTAAAAAGGAAGATAGGGTTGAACGTAGATCAGATGTTTTTGGTGTACTCAAAAGAAAAAACATTGAGGTGCCTCAGGGGTAGGGGATGAGGGATAGAATATCCTCACAATCTTTAACTTTGCTTTTATCTAATTAACAAATCTTATTCTTCGAAAATATAAATTATTTACTTCATAAAAATGAGCTATTGTAGCCCGAGCTATATTTCCTAGTAGAATGAGGAGTTAGTACATCTAGATCTTATTGCTTTGTTTGAAACAACATTATTATAAAGTTACTAACTGTTGCCCTAGAGTAGGGGTGGGATGGAAAAATATATGAACTTAAAAAGTGCTCCAAAGTCTCAGGTAATTGTTTTTAAAGAAGAGACCACCAGGACAAGTTAACTCCAAAGTGTTACATAAACCAAGCTATCAGAAGTATTTAGTAAAAAAAAAAAAAAGCCTGTTGTCACACTGCACTGTATAAAGCTAAAGTTGCTTTTTATAAGAGTAATAAATGTATTGAAGATATACATTATTAAAAGGTAAGTATCAGTGTTTGAAGAGAGTAGTAGAAATGGAAACATGGGAGTTATAGAAGTATAAAGAAATCACTCATTCAATTAATAATGTTTCACTGAAGAATCTTAGGTAACATTCTTTCTGAATAAGGCATTTTACTTATTTGCCGAGCTAACCTGTATAGTGCCTGTTGTGTTGACTGAATGAACAGTGGGTTTTCCATCATCAGTTACAAATGCAAGGAAAACTGACACTGCAAATCTCCAGTCATGATTTTCAATTCTAATCTGCTGAGACTGTTAGACAATAACAATGGCACTGAGAAAGTTACAGGGGATATTTGTAAGCAGCTGGTTTCAGTACACAAATTACATTTAAGATTTAAACCAAGGAGGAGCTGGCTATAATAGAGCAAGAGGAGAAATGCCAAAAAGTATGGCAAGGAAGCCTTTTAAACCTGGGACTGGGTCTTAGTATTATTACCTCTTACCTCACAGACATTTATAAACTATAAACACCATATAAATGTCAACTGGCAAAGAGAATGTTAAAGATAGATAATAAAATGGTCAAAACATGAATTTAATGTATTTTTAACAGCAGTGCTAATTGATTCTTTTAAATACTCAAGTTATGATTGTGATTTCAAGAGGGGGAACAGATAAAATTCTTAGGCTGAAAAAATTTGAAAGACTATCTTATTAAACCCAGTTGGAAGATTAAAAGAAAAACTGAGACCCAGTGAGTTTAAATGATTTACTACCCAGAGTCAAATAGCTAGTGTTAGAGCTATGACCAAAAATTTGGAATTTGGAAATTCAATTCAGCACAGTATCGACTACAGTAACTCACTGATTTTTCTGTTTCTCTAAGAGAACCTAATTCTTTTAAAGCTCTTTTCTAAGCTCTTGTACATGTGAACAAATTAGTTCCCTTCAAATGGGCCTCTTTAGAGATATACATATAATTTTCTAAGATAAATAATGAAAAACATCCAATATGTTAAAATATGTTAAAATGACAAACTTGGTATATGGTAATTGACAGAAAGAGCTGCTTAACAATTAAATCAGAGAATCTGAACAAGGTACTTATAATTATTGTAGAATTGAGTTATTTCTTAGATATCTGAAAAAAATCTTGAGGTAAATTCCAAGTAACTAAACATGTCTATGCCACAAATATAATTTTCCTATGGTTACTAATAAAGTAACACCTTCATAGGAAGGTTATGTTTATTTAAGCCTAAAATTTCTTTACTAGACATGCCAAAGTAAATCATCTAAATTCTACAGGTTTCAAAAGAGATATTTTCACTGTTACCAATCTCCACTAGAATGGATCTGTATAAATAAAAATATTGTTATGAAGAATCCTGAAAGCTCCCTAGTGAAATAATATTAAAGACATTTTACAAGAGTTTGATATATATTTTTTTAAAAAACAATTTTAAATCTATTTTAATTTGGATGAAAAATAATTCTCAATTATACAATTGTCCCACGGTGATAAAATTAACTCGGAAAAGATTTAGATGTTAACGACAACTTGGACAAGTTGCTACTTTAAAAAACATAGGGGAGGAGGGAGACAGAACAGGGTCTTATTCTTTTTCTTTCCTTATCCTTAATATATTGATAGATTACTGCTTTACTACAACCCCAGACTCCTAGGTCTTCCTTTGATTAAATAATGAAAGGTGATTTTTCCCTCTGAAACAGAGTCAGTACTAGCCTTAAACTACCAGATACTCACCGAGTTAGGGTAATTCAAGTAGCAGATCTGACAAGGCATATCCTGTGCTGATGACCTTGTGTTCATCTGGCGTGTTCGAGACTTTTTACTTGGATTAATTACATGACACTCAGCAAAGAGCTTCTCCAGGTTTCCATCAAAGTACCTGTATTATTTAAATAGAAAGGATGAGAGGAGAGCAATAGCACACTGTTAGAGCTCTCCCAAAACCTGATTTTCTATAGGGAAAAGCAATGAACTGAATTAAAATAAACCAAGATTATAACCTTTTTTGCTAAGAGGAAATGAGTTGAATGGAAGTATATATATATATATATATATGCAGATCGAGTTTTTGTTGCTGTTTTGATATATTTTACTTAGTTCTTATTCTGGGAAGTTAAGCTATTAGCATTTCAACAGTACTACAACTAAGTACTATCTCTAGTGGTACCTTATAAAGAGTAATGCTATTTTAAAAGGCTGGATTATATTTTATACAAGTAAATTCATTTTATTAATAATTTTAGTTACACCAGTTTAAATATATTAGCAAGTAAACCACCTACAAAGCATAACTCATCCCACAAATCATTTAAAAAATGAAATTATGCAACTCTCATTTTAGAAAATAGGCTTGCTTTCTAAATATTCATTTGAAATAATTTTTAATTTACTGAGAAAGGGGAGGAAGAAGGAAAAAAGCATATCTTAAAATGTTTCTGTATCAAATAATCTACATATTAGCTTTTCATTAAACATGTTATCTAAATATACAGAAGTAGTTCACTATCTAAAATATCAGGAAGCATGGTATGCCAAGTACTACCTATAGAGTTTCAACTAAACTGCAAAATTCTTGACAGAAGACAGTGGTAAATACTTGATATTTCCCATTAATCCAAATGAGAGACATGATCCTTGGCCTCCTTAAATATCTTAAAAGGGAAAAGCAATAGATTAAAAATTTTTTTTTCGATCTGTGAATCAATATAACCAGCAAAAGTATTAATGCAAAATCTGGTTATTTTTCAACTTGTAAAGACCAGGTTTCTGTAACTACAATGTTCTTTACAAACGGAAGGTTCTCAGGTTAAAAAATAATCAATGCTCAAAGGAGATTTCCAATATTTTTAATAAAGGTCTTGTTCTGGCTTTGTGCCAAAGCACTTACTAGAGCTCCAGAAAAATCACTCGAATGAGAAAAAAATCTAAGATTAATAAATCTCTTTTTATAAATATGTACTTTAACTACAGTATGTTTCAATAAAATGATCAAATTATCAATCAAAATGTCAGCACATTACATAAGGGGAAGTCATATAATGTTAAAGTTGTCCCTAATGGTTCAGTTAATCAAAGAACATGGAGCAGAAAATCAAATGTTTTCCTACAAATTTTATCCTTGAGAAAGCCAGGTTTTATCTGAAAAGTAAAAAGCATATCTCACATCAAACATAAATAGGTAAGCCAATTAAATATCTTTTTTATAAACAAATATTCATGCTCACAAAACAAACTTCTGTCATTTGAAACTTAACTACACAAAAGTAGTGACTCCTAATACTTTGGTAAACATTCTAGACAGCATTCTATCCATACAAAGCAAAAGAGACATGTGCATATAATTTCATAAAAATTATGAAAAAATGACTCTAGATTTATAACCTGCTTTCTTCATTAAACAATATGTAACAGACATCTCCGTCAATGAACATAGGTCTACATTTTTTTTCTTTGTTGTGTGATATTCCACTGCAGGTATGTACTATAATTTACTCAACCAATCTTATACTGAGGAACATTCAGCTGTTCCACATATAATCAATCCTAGACTAAAATCCTGGCCCATCTGACAGGGGAAAAAATATCTAGACTTAACTTGCACTTCTTTATTAGTGAGGCTGAATATATTTTTCTAAGAAGATTTTACTATTATTTCACGAGTTCAGTATGTAAACAGGAATAACAACTCGGTTTCATGGACAGCTTTCATATACCCAATTCTAATTTGTCTTTCACCCCTATTTAATGGTGAAATGCTGGTGTTTAATTGCCACTTCTAATTTATATGTAGGCAAATTATCGTGCAACCTTTTGTGATTTCTAGATTTACCATGGTTTTGAAAGATCTCTATAGCCAAAATTATAAAAATTCTCCCATGATTTAAGTCTTTCTTTTAAACTGTTTCCATTAAAACTGCTGATTCACATGGAAATTATTTTTGTGTAATAAAGCAAGAATTCAATTTTATTTTAAGGCTAACCATTTACTGAAGGGTGTTTCTTCTACTTCTAGGTCTAAATCTCACTTCCTCAAGTAAGTTTTCTTTGACAGCTCCTCCCATCCCAACCCCTACTAGCTAAGATTCCCTTGTGTTACATCCTCATGGTATTTTGTAGTCCTGACAACAATTACATTACTAACTCTGTAATCATGTTTTCTCTGCTAGAATGTAAATCCCATGAAGGTTATTTTATTATTGCTGTACCCCTGTAGTGTCTAGAAGAATCCCTATTTTAATCATTCAATTTATTTCTAAAGAATAACTGATGTAAAGAGTAACTTTTTAAAGATAAATGACAGTAATAAATCTGAATTTATGCTTTAGGCATATTTCTTAAAGATAGCACATACTGAAGTTTACAGCTTTTCGATCCATGCTAGAAGCTACGAAAAAACTTTCAAATACTGTCTTCATGAACAGAATGGGGAGTTTAAGAATACGCTCATATTGCTGGGCATAGTCATCCTAAAAGTCTTTTTCTTTATGCTCCATTTTATGAGAAATGTAAGACTTTAAAATTTGTTTTGCTTTTATTTTTATTTATTACACAATCTATCCCACAATGGCTCTGCTTTTACTAAACAACTTAAAATCAATACTTAAACTTATTTCTTAATTAGCCAACTTTAAATAATACATTGATTGCCCTTATATTAAATAAACCTACACTTAACCCTAGAGTTTTCGTTGGAACTTCTGGGAGCCTTTCAGTTAATTTTAAGTTTATATAATGTTTTCACTAATCAAATTGTTTTTACAATATATAGCTTTTTAAATAATGATAAAAAACACTTTTTGTTTCCTAAACTTGATTATCCTAATTACTTAGACATAATTCAAATGTTTAAATGTACTCAAATACTTGTGTTGGCCAAATCTTCCCCTCCCCCATGTCTTCTCCCAATATTCTCTATATTGACAGCATCCATTTTTTTTCTGATACCTATTGTTATTGAAGTCCATGGTCAAAACAATTTTCCTCTTACTTCAAATCCGTTTTCAACTGGCACATATATAGGTCTCATTCTTGAAGTTTAGTAGTTCTATAGGATTTATCTTAGCATTTAACTTTCTCTTTTGGAATGCCATTCTTAATTACTTCAAGATCCTTTAGTTAGTTATTAAGACCATCCTGCTTGATTTGTACCCAACTCAATTTCTGGTCATTTGTCTCCTGTGTCTACCATCTAATTCCTTCTTTACCCTTTTCCTGTCTCACATGTCTCTATTTTCCATAGTATCTGCTCTATTTCTTGCTGTTGTCAATGTGGTTTTAAATTCTGCAAGTAATAATTTGTCTTTTCATTTTTTTTCTTAGTTCTGTGAGCTTTCCTTTTCACCTTCTTTTACCACTTCATCTTTGATTCCTAATCTCACAGTCTTTTTTAATTTCCTTAAATAGAACAAAGAAATTTTTCCCCCCTAATTATTATTAAGGACTACTATGCTCAAGAACATGAGTGGATTCTTAACACTGTTTACCTGGTCACTATTTGAAAGTTCACTTAGTTTGTTGGCTTTTATGTACGTCCTTGCTTGTGAAAAACAAGCCAAAATGAAGAGAGATTGATTCAGTGTGTAGCGCTGCAATTCAAACACCCTGTTTAATGAGTTAACACAAATTCTCTCTGCTTCATTGACTTTGGTAAACAGTTGCAAAGCTTATCCTGGGACATTACTTCCCTCCATTCAGGCACCCTTTGCCCATCCTTTTGAGAAAACCATATTGATGAAAATAAAAACAGAATGCCACTGTGGTTCTTCCCTCAATTCAGCCCTTCCTCAGTGGGAGAAGGGCAGAATTAGTTTCCTAATCCCATCTCTCAGATGGCTTTGATTTCTCTAGATTAAGATTGTTAGAAGGGCAATTTGAGAAGATTCTCAAGTAGAGACTAGGGTTCTTTCTGTTCAGTTAGTATGTGCAAAAGAAATATAGTTAAGCAAATTAGCACTTAATCAGCCAACTTTCCAGAATATTTAGAGCTTAATTTTTCATTTTATTTTACTGCTAGACACAACAAGACAAATAATATAAATTAAATTACACGGCAGGAACAGTTACAGCCTAAAAATTATGGTTGTGGAGAGAAGAGACGTGGCTGAAAGGGTATATCACCACTTAGTGTTTCTTTCTGAATTCTAAATGACTGTAGAATTGCTGTTTGCATCAAAATCAATATTTAATTTTGCCATTAGAAATATATCTTAAAAGCTACTAGGGCTTCATACTTCATAAAAAGACCATTGTTGAAGAAGTACTTATTTTCACAACAGAATCAGAAAAGTAAAAATGTTAAGCTAATTTAAAGTTATACAGTGGGCTTTCCTACTGTATATTTTTAGGTTATCAGAGTTTAATCTTCCTTATAGGTCTTTAATGTTCTCATTACATATTTATACCAAGTTAATAATCTATTGCTATAAGCCTGAGAGGGAGCAAAAACGAACACACATATGAAAGTTTATAAACACACATTATACGCTATACATACATGTATCCATAAATAAACATATATATAACACATACTTTTACTTCTGAATAACCAAATAATTTTTATGTCAACATTTTCAGGTGGCATGTTATGGGTTCCAGACTTCAATTTCAAAAAACAACAAAACTGCCACAATTATTGTATACCTTACTTATAGTTCTGACAAAGCATTAAAAAAGATCTGTGACATCATCTCTTTTAGGTTAGAATTGTCATTTCAACTATATTTTGGACCCATCTGCCTGCTTCTAATGGTATAGTTTTTGCACTTCTAGAAAAGGTATATTTAAAAACCAAAAATGTCAAAGGAGCAAAGAAACAGATTAATTTATAATTCAGATGATTTAAATGAATCATTTGAATAAGAACTGCCATATTTATAAAAAGCAAAAATAATAAGGCATGAAAATGAGTCTTAAAACAGCAAAATAGAACAAGACACCAGACACACTAGGAGAGATTTTCCCCAGTCTTCATATATAGATATTAGTTTGAGCTTAACCCTCTTTCTACAGAAAGAAGCCAGTAGATATAGTACAGTATGGTAATATACACAAGTTATTAAACTATTAAGACTTTTTTTTAAAACTATAATTGTATGACTGATAAAAATTTTAAAAGGGCTCCTGAAGAAGAATATAAATTCTCATGCAAATAAAAGATTCACTGCATCCTTTGTGGTTTTAAAAACTAATTGTTCAAAAGAAGGACTAAAATTATGTAAAATGACTGGCACATATATAAACTCTACAAAATTCTAAAGAACCAAAACTAAGGACATAGGGATGGAAATCTTTTTTTTCTAAGGATGACTTTTGGACCTCATTTAAAAAAAAAAAAGGTCTAATGAGTCTAATGAGGACTTATACAAGTCTATAACCTGCTTTAAAAGTTTTGGGTTTTTATGTTAATCTAAGAAATAAATTTAGTTCACATTTTAATATTAATATATTATATGTGGTATATAGCTAAATAAACATACTGATCATGTATTGTTAAGGAAAAGTAGAATACTTTTTGAGATTAATATAAAATTTTCCCCCTATTGGGGAAAAGGTAACCTAATAATAAAAAAAAATAAAATCTCCTGAGCTTGTTTATTGCTCAGCAAAAGATCACTTATAAAGAAGCTACTAAATACTACTACTTTCAAGTTGTAGTCCAAAAATCTTATTGCATAATTTTTGAGAAACTTTCTGCCATTTGTTTCTCTATACTTTATCTTTTTTGTTTGAGCCACGATGAAAGGAAGTATATTAAGAAAACTAACCACAATGAAACAGAGGTAAGATAACTCCTAGGCTTGAATTAGCAAAATCATGCCATCTTCCAAAAAGGCTCCAACTCCTGTGACAAAAAAAAAAAATTTAAATACAGTTGTCTCTCAGAATCTTAGGTAGAATGGTCCCAGGACCCTCCATGGATATCAAAATCCTCAGATGCTCAAGTCCCTCAAATAAAATAGTGTAGTATTTGCACATAACCTACACACATCCTCCCATGTAGTTTAAATCATCTCTAGGTTACTTATAATGCCTAATACAATGTAAACACTACGGAAATAGGTGTTATTCTGTATTGTTGAGAGAATGACCAGAAAAAAGTCTGTACGTGTTCTGTACAGATGGAACCATCATAGGTCTAAATATATATTTTCCAATTAAAGAAAATATGGTCTCTTCTAGTATATGAAAACAAGTATCCTTTTATTCTTTTGATCATGATGTTTCAGTATATTTAATGGAAGTCTTCAGGTTGTAAATGTTGAGTCTTAAACCAAAATATCTTTAAAATCTAGCTATACTAAAACTAAGATTAAGCAATCAAAATACAAGACAGTATATAATTAAGATCCATTTTTAGTTTCCTTACAGATTAAGCAACTACATGTGGGAATTCTGCTAGCTAGAGGCAATGTTACTGCTCTGAAGGAAGACAGGGACACCTATTTGCAAAAACGATATGCTAAGTATGCAAGAGGTGGAAGGAGGTTCAAATGACTTAACAATGAATGCTAAGTAAGAATACAGAGAGAATAAGGAGATCCAGAAGGCATCATACAAGTTGTTCATGATGTACAGAATTGTACATAATGTCTGGGAGCGCAAGCCCAGAATGAAATATTGATGCTCTCTAAATTTGTGCAAAGACATGTATAGCTCTTGAGGAGCCTGGGGCCTGAACAGTTGAGGACATTCCAACAGAGTGTACAGGAATTAAGTACAGACATAGAGAATGGAGTAAAAGTATGGAAGGATTTCAAAAGTCAGATGGTATTAACTCATGTGGTAGAAACAACTACAAAGGTAGTGATAAAATGAATTGACATGACCAAAGTTAAGTTTAAGACAGATTTGATACTAGAGCCTAGGAAAACAGTGGGGCAACTGTCTTGGCAAAATTTCAGATTTACTTATAAGGTACCAAAGGCACTATTAATCCTACATGTCCAAAAATAAGCTGAAACTTCCCTTAAAAGGTTGTTCCTTTTCCTACATCTATGTATGTGTGTCTTAAAACTGTTTTTTTTTTGGTAATAATTCTGAAAATTTCATAAACATAAATGAACAGCTTACAAATTGTTATAAAGCGAACACCTGAGTATAATAACCAAAACCCAGGACAAGAACACTGCTCGTACTCCAAACATCCCTTCTCAGTTAACAAGCTCTTCTTTCCCCCAAGAGATAATCACGATCCCATTGTTCTTTATAGTTTTATCACCTAAATACGTATCCTTAAGCAATATAGCTTAGTTTTGCCTATTTTGTAATTCATTAAACAGAAACATATAGGAGACAGGTATTTTTTGGATCTGTCCTCCTTTCACTCAATATGATTTTTAAGTTCATCTACGTAGTCACTTAGCTCTATTTATTTTTCATTGCTCAATAGTTATTATATAAATAGACCATAATTATCTATCTACCTGTCTATAGATATTTGGGTTGTTAGTAGTTGGAGTTATTATGCGTCATGCTGCTGTAAACAAGCTTATAGTATACGACTTTCAAATAAGATATGCATATTTCTTTCTATTGGGTATACACCTGGGAGTGGAATTACTAGATCAAAGATATGCATATACATGTTAAGAAAAAAAATAATAAAATTCATTTTTATATTTCTTTCTAAAATCACTTAATATTAACAACTTATCTATAGGCTACTTTGGATTTCTTATGTACACAATTCATATAATCACTGAATATTAACTATTTAGCATCTCTCTTACAACAGTAATACCTTTTCTTTTTTGGTACACTACTGGCTAGGATCATCTACAGTATAATGCTGAACAAAAGTGAAGATAACATATATCCATGACCTGAACTCAATCTAAAAGGTGAATCTTTTCAAAACTTCAACATAAACTGGTATCTCTTACAGACGTTTTTATAGATTTATTAGATTACAGAAAGTTCTCTTTTGTGCCTAGTTTGTTAATAGTTTCTTCTTTAAAATCATGAATGATTATTGATTTTTAGTAACCTCTCCTCTGAGTCTACTTGTTTTTCTCTTTAATTTGTTCCAGTGACCAATCATATTGAAGTGTTTCAGGTTAAACCAATCTAGCATTCCTAAAATAAATCTGAATCGCCCATGCTGGATTATGCATAGCTGAAGTCAATATGCAAATATTTTAGGGTTTGGTTTTTTGTTTGCATCTATATACATGAGAGAAGCTGACATGTAATTTCTTTAGGTTTTGTTATCAAGGTTGTGATAGTCTCATGAAGGTGGGGAATCCCTTTTTTCTATTTTCTAAAAGAATATTAAGGTTAGAGAATATAAGATTGGACTACTGTCTCCTTAAATGTTGGTAGAACTTACCAGTGTACTTATCTGGACTTAGGATTTTTATTTACAGAAATTTTCGCTTTATAGTTATAGCCCATACAGGTTTTCTGTTTCTATTGTCAATTTAGGTAATTGGCAAATTTCTAAAACTTTGTCTATTTCATGTAAAATTTCAAAATCTGACATAGTTATTCACGATGTTTTGTGAATTTTTAATATCTGCAGGATTCAAAGTGACATACTTTTTCATTCCTGATATTGGTTATTTGTGACTGTTTTTTTCTTTATTAATCTCACCACTGTGTCAAACATCTTTTGGATTCTTGATTCCCTCTACTGTTTCTTTTCTATTTTACTAAATTCTGCTGTTATTTCTTCTTGTATTTTCTCTGAACTTATTTTGTAGCTCTTCCTTTGGACATATTTAGTTCATTACTTTCCTTACTTATGCATTTAAGGTTATAAACTACTCTTAAGCATAATTTAGTCTGCATTCCCCATTTTTCTCCCTTAATACCCAAATACTTGTTTAAATAACTGTATTTGAAATTTCAATCAACACTGATAGAACTTAAAATGTTGGCTTAAAAAAATACCAAGGCTAGGTACAATACAAAGTCATTTATATTAAAAGACAGCACTATTTGTGAATACATTTTCCATGAACATAGCATTCTAAGTTGGCATTTATTTTCTTTTAACCTATTAAGGTATCATCCTACTATCACTTCCACTGTTGCTACTGAGAAGCAGATGTTCTCTAGAACAGTATAATATATACTCTACATTTTTTCTCTACATACAGTATATATACACACACACTTTCACTTTTTGAAAGTAATCTTTCTTGTATCTAATTGACTTTACAGTTTTCTCTATCTTTATTTTTACTGTCGTTTCGTAGTTTTACTATGTTGTTTTAAAATGTACATTTCTTTTCAACATATTTCATAACACCTTAAATGCTTTAGTACCTAAATTTCATGATCTTACCAAAAAGTGAAATGGGAAAATTTTCACATAACTCAAAATTTCAATCTTGTTGGGCTGTAAAGGGCTATCAATTGAAAAATACATTAAGATTTCAGACATGTCAAAATGTGAAAAACTACATCTCAGGATCAGTGAAATCATATTATAATACATGGGAACTGTAAGGCTTCTTGAATCTGACACTTTTCTCTTTTACCAGTCTGAAAAATTACCAGCCAATATATTCCGCAAATATTGCCTCTGCCCCATTCTCTCCTGTTTCTAAGATTTAATGAAATCTTCTCATTAAGTCTTCTATATTTCTTAATTTCTCTTGTGTTTTTTTCTCATCTTTTAGTGTACTTTAATTCTAGATGGTGTTTTGATTTTCTAGTACACTAAATCTCTCTTTACCAATGTTCACTCTGCTGTTAAACTAATTCACTAAGTTGATTTCCTTATTTTGTTTAGTTTTAGAAATTCTGTTTCTTTCAAATCTGTATGATAATTCATATTTTCTAGTTCCCTGCTGATACCATATCCATTTTAGACTAGGTCTGACAATTATAATATCTAGAGTCCCAAGTTGGTATGTTTTAATTAGAAAACTAATTTGAGAAAGTAGTTTGAGGCCTTAATGTTCTTTCCCTAGAAAAGATTTACATTTGCTTCTCTCATGTGCCTGGGTACATTAACAGTGTGAGACCATCTTAATCCAAGGTTTGAGATTTTCTGGGCCACCCAGATGACATGATTTTTAATAATTGAGATTTTATTGGTTGTTTTGAGAATAAGTACACATTCAATTTGCATACAATTCTTAATGTACGTACCAAAAACCTAAGTCTAAGTCATGTAGTTGTGATTCCTTTCTAAACAGTTATCCTGGTAAATTTCCAGCTTAAAATTTGGAGGCTAATTTTCCTCAGTAGAATATGAAGTACCAATATCTTCAAATGTTGATATGCCATCAAAGTTCCACTAATTCGCAATATTATATACACTACATAATCGAATTCTCAATCTTTCATAGCACATTAACAAAGTTACTAGGAAAATTGGATTACCATGACAAAGATGTTAAGCAGTACACAAAATTCTGACAGAGAGATCCAAGATCATGTTGTGGTTTTCTTTTAGAAACAATTCTACTGAAAACATAGGAACAGAAGTCATTTAAAACGCTCAACAAATTGGTACAGCCACTGAAAAACAGTATGGAGGTTCCTGAAAAAACTAAGAATTGACCTACCATATGATCCAGCAATTCCGCTACTGGGTATTTACCCCAAAGACTCGAAAGCTCATATCCGAAAAGATATTTGCACACCGATGTTCACAGCAGCGTTATTCACAGTGGCCAGGACATGAAAGCAACTGAAGTGTCCTACGATAGTTGACTGGCTAAAGAAGCTGTGGCAAATATATATAAAATGGAATATTACTCGGCCATAAGAAGAGATGAAATACTGCCAATTGGGACAACATGGATAGAACTCAATCATGCTAAGTGAAATAAGCCAGACAGAAAAAATTGAAAATCACATGATATCACTTATATGTGGGATATAAACCTAAGACCAGAGAGTAGGGGGGATGAGGATGGTGGGAGGTAGATGGAGAAAAAAATTAATTAAAATCATTTCTTCAATAAAAATAAATTTTTAAAAAAACGTTCAAGACATTAAATGAACGAATGACTAACATGCTTGTGTTATATATGGGATATAAGAACTACCTCCATCTATGGAATATTAAGCTAACACCCAAGACAATCAAAGTCTCCCATATTCATTTTTTTATATTATTATATATTTTAATAATACTCATTATTTCCTGGGTGTACCAAAAAATAAACAACCAGCAAATAATTTCACCTCTTAAAAACATTTATACTTTAAAAATGGAGTGAGGTGGAATTCCCTTCCTCTTCAAAATATTTCTAGAGCTACGAAAAAACTCGCATTTATAAAATAGTTGATAGAAACTCTCCACTGAATTGTACAAGAAGGGAGACAGGGACCTCTGATAGACATGGTGTATGACATTAATCAGACTTGGCTTCTTTCTCTCCTGATTCATCAGAGGCTGCACACCTCTGATTTTTAGTTTCTCCATTTTTTGCAGGTAAGTCTTTAGTTTCTTGGTTAGCCACTTCGGCCTGTTTTCCTTTTGCTACCCCTTTCCCTTTTGTTTGTACTTTTTGTCTGATTTATCCTTTCCTGCCACTTTTTTGGGCTTCATTTCTAATTTTACAAGAGCAAGTGTAGTTACAATTTTGCTGATCTCCTAGACTTGTCCTTCACCACTGCCTCAGTGGATACGACCTTCCTCTAGGGCATTGTGGGGGCAGGCCAGGGCGGAAGCTGGGCTGCTTGGCAGCTGCCGCTCCTCTCGCCACCTAAACAACCTACTGGGACCATGACCAGGGTGATGGGAGAACCTCTATCTTCAGTCTTTAGAAGAGCTGGCTGACCTAATCCTCACTCTGGGTGGGCCTAGGACTCCAATTTTTCTTCCCATGCAAAGGGCCAACAAAAAAAATCACAGCTTCGTCTTTTCTGGGTCAGCATACACTTCTAGGACAAAGCAAAGTGGAAGACTTGCTTCATTACTCTAGATTCCCAGATTCTCTTAGGCCTTAATCCTCTAATTCCTATTTTACTAATCCTTTGATGTATAATTTTTAAAAAGATGTTCCAATATTCTACCTACTTAGTGGATAGAATGGTCCGAATTAACAGAAGTTTCAAAAAGACTCCTATATTTTCTTAGTTAAATCTCTACTTTTATCTCTTCTATCTACATTTTGCTTTTAATTAGCTGTCACCATCCTAAGTCAGGCCAACATTTTTTTGACCTGGATTATTAAAATCATTTCCAATTGGTCTTCCTGCCTCCAATGGGCTCATATTGTTACTAGATTCCCTCCCCCTCCCCCTCCCTCCGCCCCCACAGTAATGCTCTTACATCACATTTCTCCATAAAACAGCCTTCAAAGCCTTTCCACTTAACAGGAAAAAAGTCCAAATTAATTTGCTTAGAATTCAAGGTCCTCCATAATGTGCTTCCTATTAAATCCATCCAATCATTTCCCTTCTATTTTTTCATGTATTCCAGCCACTCTAAGTCTCATTTCCATTCAACATATGTTCCTTAAACTTCCTCCACACCAGGAAATGTTTCCTGAACCTGAATTGCTCAGGTTTCTATCTCCCCCTGCCCTTCCAAATACAATCAAATGCCATCTCATCAATAAATCCCTTCCCAATTAAGTCAGAAATAACCTTTAATATACTCCCATAAAGTTTTATCTCTAAGAACCTTGAGGGTAGAAACTGTGTATGATACACTGTTGTGTCTACCTCTTCACCAAACTTCTGCTCAATATCTTACACATAGCTGATATTCGAAAAATCCCTGACATTTATGAAGTAGTCAAGTTGTACAAAGACTAGAGATAACAATGGATAAAATAAAAATACCTTCACATACCAGAAGTTAATTATGAAACAATATATTATTACTAATTTGGCTATCATAGTAACATAGAAATGCTAACTCTAGTACTCACCAAATGGGTATTAATGCTTCAGAATGAAAAATGGAAAGCTATTTTTAACACAGTCTGGAAAAGATTAAAATCTGTCTTCAATATTCTTTGATTACACCAGTCTGTTAAAAGTAGTGAGTTACTGACCACCTACATTTCCCCTTGCCTCAAACATGCCGGTTAATTTATTAACATCCACGTTATACACTAGTAACTAAAATGAGTATTAAAAATTTAATAAAATAGGCCTTTAAGAAAAGAAATACATTGCAGGAGAGAAGATACTGACTTTTTACTTGTTTCCAACCTGAAGAGCTTGATTCTGGGGGTTTTGCCTGTAACTCCTGCCAAACTGAAATCTAATTTACATCCATGCATAATTTCAATATAAGTTCTATTACAGAAAAGAAAAGCTAGAAATGGCTAAATTTAATTAAAATATTTACTTAACACTGATTACATATTAGGAGTTCTGTTAAGTGCTAGGAATGAAAGATGAGTTAGGATAACTCCTGCACAAAGAACTCTAATAGAAATGGTGAAATATTAAATCAAACATATATTAAGATGCAAAGGAATGATTAACTCTTGAGAAATAAGAAAAGCCATCTTAGCCATCTTAGAAGTAAAGCTTAAATTCTGAAAAACAATTAGGAAAAAGGGCAATAGGAAAGGCATCCCAGGCATGGGCCAATGACAGTACAATTTTAAAGATGTTCCCTAGAGCTGCGTAGCTAACAGCCTACTTTGATACCCATAGAAGCCCTGTGTCAGACAAAGAAATCATTTTCAAAGTCGAGGCAACACAAAAATGAATTTGGTAACCACCTTAAAAGTTTTACCTACTAAATATATGAGAATGGAAAGAAAGATATAAAAATAAAGATAAGATGTCAGACAGACAGAGCTGGATTTTTAAGAGTTGTCATAAAAAAGAAAGGGAAAGGACAACACACTTTCCCAGCCTTTCCTGCTGGGAGGATTCATACCTAGCAGGACAGGTTGACCTGACCTAAGGTTTATGAAAAACAAAGTAGTTGAAGAAGGTTCAATGAGAAGTTCACCTATCAATGGGATAAGGAGATATCCAGCTTCCAGAGGCTGCAATAGCAGAAGTACTAGTTGTGTGATCACAGGCCCAATATTGATGATATAAGCTGTGTGGCCTATGCCCAATGGCAACAGCAAGAGCGCTTCCACTAAAATAGTGAGACACAGTGATTTTGGCATTTTCCTGGCTGCACAGCTTTCATGGCTAATTCTCAGTCTTTAATGTCTTTTTCCCTTAAACCTATACAATTTGTTTACAACAGGAAAGGAAAAGAAAGTTCAAGACATGACAGATGAAATAATGGAAAGAACATCTCCCCCAAATGATGATAGGATCAAAGCCCAGACAGAAAGGTTTTGCCTTAAAGTAGGAGACCAGATATAGTCATAGCTGAACTTCTGAATCTCTGATTTGCGTTTTTCTTCATCTGAAGTAGCATGGTAAGAAACTAATGAGTAGAAAAAAGTAATCTATAAAACAGAAGAGAAATTAATCATGGTGTAAAAACACTGAAGGCTGGGTATGGAAGAAACAGTCAAAGGTCTGGAAAGCTGCTATGAGAGATAAAAGAGACTAAAAAGTTAAAATGTTTCCTTCTCCACCAGCCCTTCTTATCCCACACCTCCCTCATCAAAATTTATTTTTAAAAAGACTTTATCACTCATATTTCAGGTCAGGACAAATTTGTTTAAACTGTGAATTAGAAGTCTGGGGGCAAAGAAGAGGAATTATTGGCAAGAATTTACTTATACTTCTATTTTCCTCACTGGTCAGAGGCTCTGGCTCACTAATGAATAAAAGAAAAGAACATTGATATGCCTGGTATGTAGAAATGAGGAAAGAGGATAAGTCAAAATTTAAAATATTTTACAATTTTGACGAAGATAAGATTTATCTTCAAGGATGTTAAAATGAATAGAAATAATACTTGAACACATTCTATTATTATCAAGTGGGAAGCAAGATTTTTTTTAATGCTACATAACAAAAATTACTGGTCATACTGTCTACCTCTTGTGATTCCTGGGATTCTAAATAGTTATAAGATTTTTATACTTCATTTTGTTTATATACATTTAGTATCCTTCATTTTTATACTCAAGAATTGGGAGGTACATAGTGTCACTGAAACTAAGACTCCTTACATTCTGTTTTTGTTTGTTTTTTTTTTCCATTTTCCAAGGGTATTAAGGTGTACGTGTTGGGGGAAGGAACGGAAAGGGGCCCTGGTTTTGGCATTTTTTTTTTAAAGTTCTCAGGTGATTCTAATATACAACCACTTTAACGGTTTATCAGTTGATTCTTGAGTTCCCTAGGTAGGTGATTAATATTATCTACATAAAATTTCTCTTCCTTTCTAATCTTCATACCACTTTTTAAATTTTCCATGTATTATTTTATCAGAACTTTCAGTACATATAAAATGGTGGTGACAGCCAGTAACCTTGTTTGATTTTAATGGGCATGCTTCTGTTTCAACATTAAGTATAACTTTGCTGTAGATTATTAGTTGATACCCTTTATTAGCTGAGAAATTACCTTCTTAGTTTGCTAAAAATTGTTTTTTTCTAAATCATGGATTAATGCACATTATTATTAGATGCATTACTGGCATTTATTATGCTTACATTTTGGTTTCTCTTCATTAACTTGTTAAAAAGTAGAAAATGCTCTAGGTGAGTTATTTTCCCGCCAATGGTGACCTATTCTTCTCTATTCCTAGGAGAAATCCTATTAGACCATAAATCCAATTCAATTATTATTTTATTTATGAATTCAACAGCTATGTTCATAACGAAGATGGTTTTCTTATGTGGTCGTCTTTGTCAAATTTTGTAATCAGGGGTTACTTTGATTTGACTAATATGAATTCATGATCTATATTCTGAAATAACTTACAGTAGGACCAGCAGTCCCTTGAAGGTTTATTAGATAGAACCTGCCCATAAAATCATCTAGTGCTTTCTGGGGAAGAAGTATGTATCTTTTAGTATATTTACTACATTTTTCCATGGTTATTTTTCTACTTCTTCTTGGGGGGCAATTTAGGTAATTTCCATTTCTACACTTTCAAATGTATTGGTAAAAGTGGTATACAGTAATCATTTATAATTTTGAAATAATTTTCCTATCTGTAATTATGCATTATTCCCAGTTTTATTTGTGCCCTTTCCCCCTACTCCCATATTTGCCAAAAGTTTATTACAAGCCCCCTTCGAAATAGACTTTACTTTTTTTTAGAGCAGTTTTAAGCTCACAGCAAAACTGAGCAGAAGGTAGATTATTCTTATATACCCCTATACCCACACTTGCAAAACCTCACCCACTATTAACATCTCCCAACAGTGTGATACATCTGATACAATCAATGAACCTATGTTGATATATCATTATCACCCAAAGCCCATCATTTACATTAGGGTTCATTTTGGTATGGTACATTCTATGGCTTTGGACAAAAATATAGTGACGTTTTTCCACCATAACAATTTTATACAGAATAGTATCACTGCCCTAAAAATCCTTTTGGCTCTGCATATTCACTGCCCTCCACATCGACCCCTGGTAACCACTGTTGTTGTTGTTGTTTTTTTACTGTCCATAGTTTTGCCTTCTCCAGAATGTCACATAGCTGGAATCTTACAGATTGGCTTTTCATTCAGCAATACACATTTAAGGTTCCTCCATGTCTTTTCCTGACTTGAGAGTTCACTTATACTTAGCGTTGAACAACAAATTCCATTGTCTGGAGGAACCAAATTGATTTTTCCATTCACCTACTGAAGGGTATCTTGACTGCTTCCAAGTTTTGACAACTATGAATAAAGCTACTATGAACAACTGTATGCAGGTTTTTGTGTGAACCTAAGTTTTTAATTCATTTGGGTAAATACCAAGAAGGCTGACTGCTGAATTGCATGGTAAAAGTATGTTTAGTTTTGTAAGAAATCACCAAACTGGAAGCTAAATGGCTGTACAATTTTTCATTCCCTACCAGTAATAAATGAGAGTTCCCACTGCTCCACATCCTCATCAGTATTTAGTGGTGTCAGTGTTTTGAATTTTGGTTACTTTAATAGGTGTATAGTAGTATCTTATATTAACCAGCAATAACCTAATTATAAAAGATGTTAGTAACCCTTCATATGCTCATTTGACATCTGTATATCTTTTTTGGTGAGGCATCTATTCAGATTTTTGCCCATTTTTTAATTGGATTGTTTTCCTATTGTTAGATTTTAAGAGTTCTTTGTATGTTAGATTTTAGGAGTTCTTTGTATATTTTGGATAACACTCGTTTATCGGATGTCTTTTGCAAATATTCCCTCCCTGTTTGTGACTTGTCTTCTCATGCCCTTGTTAATTTCTTTTAAAAATCCATTTCAAACAGCTATCTTTTTATTTATGTTTGTTCTTGATTTCATTATGTTGTTTTAAAATATTCCACTCTCTTTGGGTTTATTCTGTATTTTTCTAACTTCCAATTTCAAAGGCTTAGTTTGTTTTCTGCCTCTTTTTCTTTTTATATAAAGATATGAATACTGTAAATTTCCCTGTACGTCTTCACCAGCATTCTATATTTAAAGTTGTTTTCTTTTTTGGTTTCTAAGAGTTATTCGGAAGTGTGAAAATAGAATGTATATATTTATTTTTCTTCAAATTTATTATAACCTAGAATGTGACCAATTTAAAAATAATATACTCTGAAGGGTACCACATACTAATACATATTTTAAATTCTATGCTTATTTACTTATAAACAGACTAAAAGAAAACAGTGTAAGAATAGTTATATGCCAAGAGAGATAATGGAGATAGCACAAACAAAACAACAATAAAGTTTTTAGAATGAATAAAGTCGGATACTGTTGAAATAAAAAATTCGAGATGGCTAAATAGCAGAGTGGATGCAGAGAAAAAGCAAGTTAGTAACAAAAATACCAGAAGTTTTAAATTTTTTCTGGTATATAGTATATTCATATTAGAATAAAATTCCTGATGAGTTAAAAAAAAAAAAAAGTTAGTGAATTAAAGGTAAACCTGAGGAACTTTCACAGACCAGAGTAGAAAGACAAAGATGACAAGTACATAAGTATTTTGAAAAAAATCAGACTTGGAAAAGAGATCCAGAAGTTTCAACATGTGATTAACATTAAAGAAATAACAGCTAAGAATTTCCAAAAACCAAAAACATGAGTTCTCCAACTTAAGGGTCCCAAAGGCTTCGTTTTCAAAACCTATCTCAAAAACTCAGAATATTAAGAATTTCTCTTAGGACACTCAAAAATTTATCACATCTGAAACTTGACTTAAATGACTATATTCTAGAGGGAAAAAACGTTAAATTTGGAGAAAACAATGGGAAGCAAGAAGACATTTTAAAGAAGTTAAACATATTGAATAAAAAAAATATGATCAAATGAAAATTTTAACTATCAAGCTAAAAGAAGAAAGGACAGAGAGGAAAAGTATGCTATAATTTTTGTCTTATGCAAGGCATAGATATAAATACTGCAATTAAATGTTATAAACTTAAAGTTTTAAGGATGCATATACAGATTTTAAGAGTGACCACTAGAAACACTAAAATATTTAACTCTGAAATTATTGTTGGGGGGGAGCGGGAGGAGAGAGGCAGGCAAGAAAACTTGATCAAGGCAAAAAAATAACTGAAGAAAAACATGGTGAATATAAAACACAACTTACAATTGCAGTAATTAAATCTATACATATTAGTTATCATAAAATAAACGGTGGCAGTGCTAATATCAGATAACGTAAGATATGATGTGAAACTCATTAAATGAGACAAAAATAGTGCATAGTGATTTTAAAAACACTAAAGATTTATAGGTACTCTATAACTTCAGAATATATAAAACAAAAATTGAAATTAACAAGAAACTGAAAAGTTCACATACACAAGTTTCCCAGAAGTCATCTACTTTTTAATTCATACTTACCAAAATTAAGCAGAAAATTTATTTGAAAAATGGTTTCAGCAGTGTCAACGGTGTTATAGAACAAAATTCAGAATGTCTTTGGAGAAATACATTAATAAGAAACAAACTGTAAATTACGTCTAATTCATTAGAAGAGTATCACATATAAACAATGAAAACTCTTCCTAACTGGTGTCATAAAATATGCCTGAAAATAAATATTACCAAACTTAAGAAGTATCACTGACTTCAAAAAAGATGGTGAGATCCATGGGGCTAGGTGGTGGGTTGGGGAGGTCACATTATAATCATACTAATTGTAAGGAACACTTTATTCTTCATGAACCCTGCGAAAGCTGTAATAGATAGTATGTGTTTAAGAAATCCCACAAACATGAGTTTGAGTGCTAACTCCTTGTGTAACGAAACTGAGATAAATATATTATGCTCTAAGCCTTAGTTTCCACATCAATTAAGTAGGTATAATAGTTTCTAGTCCAATAAAGCTATCGAGAGGATAAAATGAAATACTGTCTGGCACAGAGGGCTCAAAAATTGATTTATAATTGTCACTGTTCAATTGCAGTTGGGGTACAAGGTGTGAGAAATTGGGTAATATTCTTAGTATTATTTTAATATCTGTTTTACAGAGTACTTTCAATGTTTAAATCCAATGGGAAATATTTTCATTTATGTCTTACATTTGGGTTCTCAGTTCCCAATCACTAGTTGTAATTTTTTATTAAAATGAGGATTGCTAATTTTATTTTATTTTTTCTTTCTAGGATTGCTAATTTTAGACAGAATAAGGCTGAGAGAATAGAGGCTGTCACCCTATCACCTTAACAAGTACTCCAAATTTCCAATCTAAGGAAGAGAAAATGACTAAGAATGTCATTAGTACTGTCATTCTACAATCCCAGTAATTTCTTCCCTTTTAGAACAAGAAACATTTTCAGAGGAAAAATACAAAAAATATCCAAGGTAATAAAATCCTGCACTCAAACCAGAGAACTAGTTCAAACAGCCAATCTGGTGACCAGGATACTCTGATAAACTTTGTTTTTACTGAATGTCATTAATATACCTAACACAGCTTTAAAGGATTATGGGCAAGAAATTTTAAGTAATTAAAAGATCTATCAAGTGCTTCACTAAAACCTACTTTTAATTCTCAGTATTCAAAAGTCTATGTAACCAGAGGATAGGAGGTAGGGGGGGAGGCAGATAGGGTAAAAGAGGCCAATACGTGACGACATTGAAGAATTGAAAATAAATTAATTTTTTAAAAAAGTATAGTAGAAGATATTGAAGCAGAGCCCCATCTCACCTCCAAAATAAAACAAGAAACATTAAGTCTCAGTTCCCTTGACATTAAATTTATTGCAAAATTTACAGATTTATTAAAGCAGATACTGCTTGCACATTGGTTTGTTCACATATCAGTATATAAACCAATGTCCTACTTTCTTCTCATAAATTCTGTTCAATGGACTTTCTGTGTTACTTCTAAATACAAAGCTGATATGATAGTTCCTTACCTTTCCATTAGCTTCTCTTTATCCCAATTGAAGTGGCTAAGGAGTATTCTTGTGATTGTTGCTGGATTCTATAGGGGGAAAAAAAGTCATTTTAAGGTAAGAGCACTTCATTGACATTTAGTGAATTTTTAGGTTGAATTTAAATTTCTGAAACACTCCACCCAAGTTTCCCTTCCTAAGGTATTTCTTTATTTCTCTAAGAAAACACAAAAATTTTAATTATAAGATCAAAACTAATTTAAAATAGTAAGCCACACTAATATGGCAGGATTCTATAGGATTCTAAAGCAGAATTCAAAATAAGACAAAAAGTATTTAAATGAAAAATTACTGTATTAAATCAAGCAGAAATTAAAATGAACTTTTATGCCATTAAGATTTAACAGCTGCCACATCGGCACACTATTAACAGAATTTCAAATACCTTAAGTACTGAATAGTTTAAATGATTCCAAACCATTTTGAGTCCGATGATCGTTCAAAGATATTTAATAAAAATGACAAAATATCTGTACTGAGTAATAATTTATGGAGTGTAATCTTAGGTTATTTCATTTCTGAAAGGACAGACTAATGCCATGAAATAAAAACTTTACTGTCCCATATCATTCGATGCTGTCACAAATATTTCCATTTCCCATGAAATCAGTAAGCTTACCATTTGGGTAAGAATTTTAACTTAAAATGCCATGGTGCCTAAGAGATGAGCTAAGCCTGACTGGTTCAAAGACACCAGAGCTAGTTACAATGTCAGAGTCAGCTTATTTGGATTTCATGGATCATTTTATTATATCAATATTTCAAAAAAAGTTGCTGTGCATAAAACCTTTATTTCACCACAGACTACAGTATCAGTTAACTACTGATTTAGTTAAAAAATAATCCCATATAAAAATCATGTCATTAAAGAAATCTCTACCAGGTTTTCTTAACAATACCACTTGTCACAGGAAAATACACACATATTCATACCCTCAAAAGCCAAAGATGACATGGTAAGTCCTACCCATCTACCTACCACTCCAGGAACAATTTACTAATGCATCTAGTACTCCTAACTTAACCCAGACTTCCTGAAGAATCCTCCTTTAACACAGCACTCTAGACAGACAATCTGCCAGAGTTGTTTAATATGTGAAAAAAAAACCTATTATGTGATCCTCAATTATAATGTTTATTTGTACAGAATATATAAACACGGTCATGCCCAGCTCTTTCTTAGAAATGGGATTCAACAATTTATTAGAAAAAAAAAAAAAGAAAGAAAATTTCCAGAGTATGACAACAGGTTTTCACAATAGGATTTGTCTACCATTTAAATAAAGTTATTCATTTAGATTTAGGCATATGCAAAATAAAGGCAATAATCCTAACAATTAGGAGAATTAAATCTAGCAGTGTTCACTAGAATGGTGTGAGTTACTTTGTAGCACCAGATACACTATATTTTCTCCCACTAGATGGAGTGCTTGGGGGAAAATGATCTAAGAATTGTTAAGTCTCAACTTGCAAAGAAAAAAAGGGAGAGGAGGGCAAATGCCCTCTGACTTGTTGCGAGTGCCTTTTCTGTTTGAGTTCTAACATCAAAAACTGGTCCCAGCCACAGGTTTCCAAACCTGCTGTTAATTCATCAAAAATTACTGCAGTAAGTTGTTTAAAAACCTGGATTTCTAGGTTCCACTCCCATGTTTTTATTTATTAGGTTTGGAAGTATTACAAATGCAATAAGACAAGAAGAAAGGCATAGAGATTAAAAACAACAACAAAAAACCTGCTGTATTTTTATAGACTAGCAATAAATAACTGGAATTTTTTTTAAAGTATCATTTAAAATAGCACCTAAATATGAAATATTTTAGGTATAAATTTAACAAAATATGTGAAGTATCTGCATGCTACAAAATACTGATGAAGGAAAATTTTTAAAACCTAAATAAATGGAGAGATATACCATTTTTGTGGATTTGGAGACTCAATAAAAGTTGTTCCTCAGTATCCACGGGGAACTGGTTGCAAGACCACCCAAAGATACCAAAATCTGAGGATGCCCAAGTCCCTTGGTGTAGAACAATACATACAGCTGGCACTCTGCATTCACAGATTTCCAATCATGGATCAAAAATACTATTTTCAAACCTCAGACGGTTGAATCCTCATATGAAAAACCTACGGATATGATAGGCCAACTATAGTCAAAATATTAATTCTTCCCAAAATGATCTACATAGTCAACACAATACCAATCAAAATCTCAATACAATTTTTCAATAGATGTAAACAAATGATTTTAAAACTTATGGAATAGCAAGGAAACTAAAATAGTCAAAGTAATTTTCAAAAGACCACCACCTGACTTCAAAACATACCGTAAAGCTACAGTACTGGCAAAAGGATAGATACAGAGATCAAAAGAGTAGAAGCCAGAAATAGATCTACATAAATATGGCAAAGTGATTTATTACAAAGATGCTGAAACAATTCAATGGGTTAATTCAAACAGTGGTGAAATAATTAAGACATTCCTGTTTTAAAAATCAATTTTAACCTATACCCCAGACTTCATACAAAATTCAGAACAGATATACCTAAATGTAAAATCTAACACTATAAACCTTCTAGGAGAAAATCTTTGTGACCTTGGGTTAGGCAACCAGCTTTTGGAATGAAAAGACATGCCACAGATGGGGAGAAAATATTTGCAAATCATACATCTGACAAAAAACTTGTACTTAGAACATATATTTTAAAAATCTCTTAAAACCTAACAAGAAGAAAACAAAAAGCCAATTTAAAAAATAAGCAAACAATTTCAACAGACACTTCAAAGAAAATCTACGCAGAGGCATAAAAAAAGTATATGAAAAAATGCTCAATATCATTAGTTATTCGAGATACACAAAAGTGCTATGGAGTATGTGGTGCAACTGAAACTCACACACTGCTGGTAGGAATGCAAACGAGTACAGTCAAAAAGAAAAAGATTAGCAGTTTCTTATAAAGTTAAATATATACTTACTACAACCCCCATACCTCACTATCAGGAACTGACCCAGGTGAAATGAAAACTTATGTTCACCTAAAACCTATAGGAAAATGTTTATTAACAGCTTTATTTATACTTGGCAAATATTGGAAACCAAAATGTTCCATAACTGGGGTATGAAAAACAAACTGTGGTACATATTCATAAAATTAACTACAACTCAGCAATAAAAATACTATTGATACATATAACATATGAATAATCTTAAATGCAAATTTTCTGTGACAGAAGCCAGACTCCAAAAGGCTATGATTCCATTTACATGACAGGATGGAAAAGGCAAAACTATATGGATGGTGTACAAATCTCTGGTTGCCAGTGAGGGTTTGAACAAACGGGGAAGAAAGAGGGACTCTTATAGGGAATAACGATGGAACTGTTTTGTAAGTTGATTGTAGAGGTAGTATACAACTCTAGGCATTTGTCAAAACTCATGGAATTGTATACCCAAAAGAATAAATTTTATTGTATGTAAATTAAAATATAAATGTAAAATATTAAATTATAAAAGTAATCTAACCTGCACTAGAGTACCTACAGTAGGATTTCTGACAGTTAAAAGCATGAATGTCAAAAGGGCAATGCTGAATAGAAAAGAGATGTGAAATTATTTACTCTCAGGCACTTTACATACATTATTATTTCATTTAATCTTCACATCAATACTTAATGCAAAGTAGGTATTATTTACTTTTTACAGATGAGGTTAGAGAGGTTAAGTGACTTGATTCAATATAAAATAGGTAAATAGAATCTGAAGATTAGAGGGAATTTGTAAAAATTTATGCCTGTAGCATCACCTCAAAGATTGTGATTTAATTGCTCTAGGTCAGGGCCTGGTGAAAGGAAAGAATCTACCTATGTGCACTACCAAAATTCATAATTAGTTCAGCGAAAAGGCAATTCAAGCTCTTGGTTAAAAGAAAAAAGAAAAAAGAAAAACTTTCTTCATTCTGTTTTTATTGTGTTCCTCATTTTTTAAAGATACAAACAAACCAAACAAATATAGTTAATGAGCAAAATAACTATTATCAGAAAACTAATACTAGCAGAGGTACATTTAACTTTTAGGACAATAAAGCAACCTATAATCTCATATATCTTCTAGTCATTAGCTCTAAAACAACAGTTTCCCAATTTGGCTACATATTAGAATCTCATGAGGAACTTCAGAAATATCAATACTTGGACTTTGCTACCAGCAATTCTGATTCAATTGTTTATTGTGGAATATGGATATCTGTATTTTCGCCCCAAGTTTTCATCTAAAATTCACCAAATAATAGCAAAATGCAGTCAGAATTAGCAGCTACTATTCTAAACAGTTCCCCGCAATGGGGGCTCTGAAAAGTAAGGTATATATGTAAACTCCCATACGAATATAAAGTATAATATTTTAGTAATCTGAAGAAAATTACAGTCTAGGGTTACAGGAGCAGTGTTTGCTTTGAAAGTTCTCTTTTTGCATTTTTAAAAGGTGGGTGTAAATATGTCAACTGTCCCAGCTGAGGCTTAGAAATCAACGCACTATCAACCACTATCCTTTGGTCAAGTGGTTCTAACTTTGGTATAGCACATTAGAATCATCTGAGCAGGATGTGCAGGACAGACCCAAGCCAAATATATCAGAATTCTGGAGAAGTTAGGGAGATTTCTTAAATCCTAATTAACATACAGAGAAAGGCCTCCAAAGCCTAGCTTTTTATTCATTTCAGTATTTGATGTAAAAAATAATTAAATAGGTTACAGGCTCCATCTCAAAACTCAGTTTGACAATTTTCCTACACAAGAATGGGCTCGTGTTTCTAAGATAGTTTCTATCTAAGCTTAATCTATGAGTTTCTTAAGAGAGCTGCTGATAGCCCAAAATTTATAGACTATTGTTTTGTTATGCCTTCTTAAACATTAGAAACCCAAAAGCCATGAAGTACAAAAACTTCTGTATAGAAATATTTGTAACACCTATAACGAAAGGTAAATAAACAAACATACATGTCAATAAAAAATGGACAGTTTATGAATTCGCACAATTGGCTAAAAATAAGAAAACATTCAATCTCCTTAATATAATGAGTTTTTAATCTACTGCAATGGCTAAGATCTTTAAAAACTGGTAAGATCCAGTGACAAACATTTAGGGAAATGGCCCATAACAAGTTACTGAGATGGCGATTTTGGTGAAAACTTTTGTGAAAGCAGTTTGGTAGAACTGATCAAAACTCTAAATGCAAATGACCTAAGACCTAGAGATTCCACTTCTAGCAACCTACCCAACAAAAATACACAAGAGTAAAAGGGCAGGAATAAGAAATCTGACAATGCAAATTATTTGGAAACATAATAAAGCAAAAATAACCTACGTTTCCCCAAGAGACTATCTATAAATCATGCTGTACTTATACTTAATATAATACAGGAATATCTGCTTTATTGCACTTTGCAGATATTGTTTATTTTACTAATTGAAGGTTTTGTGGCAAGTCTGTGTCAAGCAAGTCATTGGTTCCATTTTTTCCAACAGCATTTGCTCACTTCGTGTTTCTATGCTGCATTTTGGTAATTCTCACAATATTATTATTTTATTTGTTATGGTGATCTGTGATCCATGATCCTTGATGCTACTATTGTAATTGTTTTTGAGATGCCATGAACTGTGCCCACATAAGATGGTAAACTTAATCATAAATGTGTGTGCTCTGACTGCTCCACCAAACCAGCTGTTTCTTCCTCTACCACTTCTCCTTCTTCAGGCTCTCTCTCTCTCCTAGGGCCTTCCTATTCCCTGAGACACAACAATATTAAAATTAAGCCAATTAATACTCCTGCAATGGCCTCTAAGTGTTCAAGTTAAAGAGTTGCAAGTCTTCCACTTTAAATCGAAAGCTAGAAATAATAAAGCTTAGTAAGGAAGGCATGTCAAAAGCCCAGATAGGTTGAAAGCTAGGCCTCTTCTGCCAGTTAGCCAAGTTGTTAATGCAAAGGAAAAGTTCTTAAATGAAATTAAAAGTGCTATTTCAGTGAACATAACAATGATAAGAAAGTGAAAGCCTTATTGCTGATATGGAGAAAGTTTTAGTGGTCTAGATAGAAGCTACGACATTCCCTTAAGTGAAAGCCTTATCCAGAGCGAGGCCCTCTCTTTAATTCCATGAAGGCTGAGAGAGGTGAAGACTCTGCAGAAGAAAGTTTGGAAGTAGCAGAGGCTGGTTTATGAGGTTTAAGGAAAAAAACATCTCCAAAACACAAAAGTGCAAGGTGAAGCAAATGCTGATGTAGACACTGCAACAAGTAATCCAGAAGATCTAGCTAAGATAATGAATGAAAGTGGCTACATCAAACAACAAATTTTCAATGTAGAGGGAACAACCTTATATTAGAAGACGCCATCTAGAATTTTCACAGCTAGACAGAAATCAATGCCTGGCTTCAAAGCTTCAAAGGACAGGCTGACTCTCTTGTTAGAGGCTAATGTAGCTGGTGACTTTAAGTTGAAGTCAAATCTCATTTACTATTCAAAAAATCCTAGGGCCCTTAAGAATTTTACTAAATATACTCTGCCTGTGCTCTATAAATGGAACAACAAAGCCTGGATGAAAGCACATCTGTTTACAACATGGTTTACTGAAAATTTTAAGCCCACTATTCGGATTCACAGCTGAAAAAGAAAAAGATTCCTTTCAAAATATTACTGCTCACTGAAAATGCACCTGGTCATCCAGGAGCTCTGACAAAGATGTACAATGAGATTAATGCTGTTTTCCTACACATGGACTAATTTTGACTTTCGAGTCTTATTATTGAGGAAATACATTTCATAAGGCTATAGCTGTCATAGATAGTGATTCCTCTGATGAATGTAGGCAACGTAAATGAAAGCTTTCTGGAAAAGATTCAACATTCTAGATGCCTTTAAGAACATTCGTGATTCACAGGAACAAGTCGAAAAATCAACATTGACAGGAGTTTAGAAGAAGTTGATTCCAACCCTCATGAGTGACTTTGAGGGGTTCAAGACTTCACTGGGGGAAGTAAAAGCAGATGTGGTGGAAACAGCAAGAAAATTAAAAGTAGGGCCTGAATATGTGACCGAATTGCTGCAATCTCATGATAAAACTGTAAGATGAGTAATTGCTTCTTATGGATAAGAAAACAACGTGGTTTCTTGGAATCTACTCCTGGTGAAGATGCTGTAAAGACTGTTGAAAGACAACAAAGGATTTAGACTATTACATAAACTTAGTTGATAAAGCAGCAATAGGGTTTGAGAGGACTGATTCTAATTTTGAAAGAAGTTCTACTGTGGGTAAAATGATAACAACAAGCACTGCATGCTACAGAGAAATCGTTTGTGGAAGGAAGGGTCAACTGATGTGGCAAATTTCAGTTTGTCTTATTTTAAGAAACTGCTACAGCCACCTAACCTTCAGCAACCACCACCATGATCAGTCAGTCAGCACCCAACAAGGCAAAATCCTCTACCAGAAAAAAGATTATGTCCTGTTAAAGGCTCAGATGATGGCTGGCATTTTTAAGCAATTTTTTTAATTAAGGTATGTTCATTTTTTTTGGACATATGCCATTGTACATCTAATAGACTACAGTACAGTGTACACGTAATGTTATATGCACTGGGAAAACAAAATATTCATAGGACTCCCTTTATTGCAATATTCATTTATTGTGGCGATCTGTAACCAAAACCACAATAGCTCTGAGGCATCTGTATTATGCAGCAATTAAAAAACCAAGGACAAAAGAGATCTGTATGCACTGACATGGAAGGATGAGAGACCAATGAGTAAAAAAAAAAAGTTATTGAGCAGTGTACAACATTCCAGTTACATATTTAAAAAAGGTAAATTTCTACGATATAGTGAATGTGCAATTTAAAAAAAGTTTCAAAGGCTATAAAAGCTGTCCCTGAGAGTTATCCTTGAGGACTGGTTTCAGAGTAGGGTGAAACGGTGGGGTTTTTTTTCTACTTTATGGACATGAATAGAAATTTAAAATATTACTTTTATAATAACTATAAAGAGTAATACAGGCCTTGCTATTCAAAGTGTGATCCACAAAATCACAATCAACTGAGAATTTGTTAGAAATGCTGAATCCTAGGTCCCAACCCACATCTACTGAATCTTCATTTCAATTAGATCACCAAATTCCTGGGTGATTTCCATCCACATTAAAGTTATGTGAGAGCTTCATATACTAAAAGTCACTAAAAGGCTTCAATATAATTAATACTTAGTCAATCACATACAATAAAATAAATTCTTTATGTATCCAAAGTTCATACAGTACCATAGGCAAAATGGAAGAAGAGTACTATCTTGCCACCAAAAGATTCTCTGGACTTGGATCAATCAGGATTTGGTGCAGGTGACAGAAACCACTATCTAAGTATTTTAAACCAAGGCAGAGTTAATAAAAGAAATTAACCGCTAGGAGGACTGAGGAATGGGGCTATAAAACTATGTCTATAGGAAATGATACAACATTACACAACTGAATCATGAGGAGCTCGCCTCAGTCAAATGCTTCCTGATAACACAGAAAGGTGAAGAACAGATGGCACAATGCTGTATTTCTGATACTGCAGAAAAACCTCACATCTTCACAACCCAGCAAAAAGAGGTGGGGCAGAAAAGGGAAGAAAACTGAACTCCTTTCAAATTTCTCACACACACATATATTTGTCAGCTATTTCATATCTAAAACCCTAAATGCAAATAGTTTGAGAAATAAAGTTTCTGGCTTTCTAGCCCAGTAGTACAGACGAGTGCTTAGGAGGGTTGAGGAAGACGATCAGAATTCCCAGATGATTTTAAAGCTATATGCATTTAAAAAGAATCTGTAACTAAACAATACTAATCCTTGAAATTTCCAGTTTTGAATATTTCCTTCTAAGCTGCTCTCAGAAGAAGAGAGAAAGGAAAAATTTTGAGGGTAATTAATGTTTTTGAGAGACTTTCCCATTGAAGATGATTCTTGGAAGATTTGGCAAAAATTTCACTTTCACTCACTACTCTTGGAGATTATTCAAAACAAAATTTAACACTGACAAGTTTTGACCAATTAGCTTTAATTCCATACATCTATGATACTTAATTCCAAATTCTGCTCAGATAAGCATTTGAACTACAAATGTAATTCTGATGTATCAAAACTTGTTAATGAATACACCTAGCCAACTACCCATCAACATCTCAAACAGGGCTTTGCTGTTCTTCACCTGCATTTTAAGAAATTACTTCTATGTCATCTTAAATTTGGAAAGTCAAAGATTTCACCTCTACAGAATGTCAAGTGTTTAATCAGAATTTAATAAAATAAAATGTTTCTGTAACTGTAAGGAAGGATACTAATACTGTGCATAATCATTTGATTTATTCTGTAAAAGTTCAACCTAAACCAATGGGGGTGGAGGATGGAAGGGATATAATTACATAAACAGTAGAAATAATAAATAAGGTAAAAATTCTATTTTACATTAGAAAAACAAACTCAGGATTTAAAATAGCACTTCCCCTACTATATGATTTAGCATCTACTTGACCAAGAGCCAAATCATTTCCAACAAATATAACTTAGTTTTAAACCACCAAGACCCATTCAGGAAAGATTTCCTTAGATCTTAAGTCTCCTGTCCATTCCCTGAAGGAGGGCAGGGGGTGGTGGTGGTATCTTATAAATTAAAAAGGGTAAAAACTAAAAAGGGTGAAAACTAAAAAGCTAAAGCCAAGAACCAGGTAACTTCAATTCCAAACTACTTTGGCATAATGGAGCTAATCTAAACCACGAATGAAGATTCTATATAGATCACCTCATTCTACTTTACTATTTTTGTGGTAGTTCATAATTGTAAGAGATAATTGATGTTATTTAGTAGCCATCTCAGTTATCTATTCATGGTCTCACCTCAGAGTTCCAACTGTCAAGCCCAAAATATTAGTATTCTACACAACTATTGGGGCACACACTGAAAGTGTTCCACCAGTCATAAAACCAAAACATCTGAGTGACTTCAGTGTACTGCCATTTCACTTAACACAACCACTAGCCATCTCTAAATTACCTAGAGATGGTATACAAAAATTAAATTAGTTCTGTAAAGTGAACTGCAATACCATTAAGAAGTCTTGCATGTAGTTACCTCTACCTCTGGAGGCACTTAGAAAAAAAGATACACATACATTCCCAACAACTTCTTAATAATGAATTTTAACAGTAATTGAACTAGCACTTTCTCAAACCATACCTTTTTACTAATATCCTTCCCTTCCCATCATAGCAACTCAAAATAAGTAGCAGGATTCGGATTATCATACTCTGTTTCTACAGTGCACACAATATTGAATATAAACATGAAATTACCTGAAAATCATAGTGCTTATTTAAAAAGTGTGGAAGTTTGATTTAAGTAAATTTGCATCTCACAAACTTTTTTCTTAGAAAAATTCTATAAGAAAGCTATTGTAAGTTTTTTAAAGCCCAAAAAGTAGTCATAAATCCAAATGATCTCGAAATAGACACAAATATACTCCTGTACTATTTTTAAAAAGTTTTATAACCAAGCTGTAACAGGACATGTACATCTTCAGTACATTCATTTGCCAATTATTCTCAAAATACACAGCTCAATGATTAAGAATCACGAAAAAGGAACCCGTGGTATACACAACCGGAATCTTCTTTCATGAAGGCTTATAATAAATTCTTGGACTAAGAACACTTCTATATACATTTACTGAGGGAATTTTACAGAATGAAAGTATGTATCACCTTTGAATAGGGGCTTGAACTAAATTATTTTTAATTTTTTAAAATTTAATGTATGTGTAGTTTCAGAAGTTAATAGTAACCTCCAGTTTAACAAGCTTCTTTGCCATATCTTAGTTACTCATTTCCGGTTCCCAGAGGCAACTATTTTAAATTCTTTTGGCTGTTTCTTTGGTATTTACTTTTATCATAAATGTTTATGTTCAGATATTTACTATCTTTCCATTTAAATATTATATATCACCTTCCTAATGTGAAAGTGAAGATTTAGCACTCCTACATCCACCCTCTCCCCAAACTTTCTTGTACAATCTTTCTCGTTTTTATTTAAGCCTCTATCCATTGTTTTTAACAATCAACAAACAGGGCTTTCAGAAAGAGAGGAGAGGGAAGGAAATTACCAATGCAGTATAAGAAGTTAGTTTCCCAAAGCTTTAAAAGGACACAAGTCTTCCAGATGAGAGTCCGCTAAGGGTCCACCACAATCCATTAGAAGATTCACACATATCTCTCCAGAACACCAAAGATAAAGAGAAAAGGCAGAAACTTAAAAAAAAAAAAAAAGTCATAAAGAAATGAGAACCAGACTGGTATTAGACTTAGTAACAAAGAGTAAAGAAGTCAATATCTTTCATAAACATTCCAATCTAGAGTTTCCCAGCTAGCCAATCTAGCAACCAAATTTAAAGGCAAATTAAAGACACTATCAAGGCCATGACGAAAATATCCTAGGAAAAGTTATGTGGGAGTTAAATTAAGAATGTATCCCAGTAAAATGAGATTAAACCAAGAAAAAAAGACACAGATCTAAGAAGCTGAGGTTCCAGTCCAGGAGAACGGTGATAAAAAGTTCATGGTTGATAGCTTTACAAAAGAAGAACATCCTAATTAGAGAAGAACAGGATAGAGGGCCCCAGGAGGAGCATAAACACAATCCAAATGACCTTGATACCAGAAGCACTATTGTTAGGAAATGTCCAGAACGTGACATTTGGCCCATTTAAAAAAATAATAATCTTAATATACTTATTGGATTGTCACTGAATGAAATTATAACCATAAACACAAACGCTGTTCAATAGCGTCATTTTTAAAATTTAAGCTATGAGCAAATTAAGACTTGGCAAAAGGACTCTGATAACAGAAAAATATAGCTGGCATAAAGTAGGATTCTCAAAGGTAAGAAAAGAGGAAATAAATAATGCCAAAAGGTACTATTAAAGAGAGGTACATTAAAGTTATAAATATAATAATTTGAAGCCATAATACCTCTTTAACATATGCATGTATTACTGTTTTTCTCATTTAAAAAAGTAGAAAGGATTTAAAAAAGCAATTCAGAGAAATGTTAAAACAACCAATAATATTTTATCACACTAATGAAAAATTTAAGACTCTTAATAGTAGTGTTAGCAAGGGTATACAGAAAATGATAGTTCACACACTGCTGGTGTAAAGATAAACTCAATAATCTTTTTTAAAAACAGTCTTATTTATAAAAACTGTAAATGTCTATACCCAAAATCCAGCAAGCCCACTCCCAACGTAAGGTTAGATCTAGAAAGGAAAAGGAAAGGACAAAAAGGAAGGAGACACACAATACAGAATTAACAAAATGTCCAACAGCAGAGAAAATGATAAACTCATATGGCCATATGAGAAAATACTGTACAACTGTTAAATCCACAGTATATTAAAACAAAATAGCAATAAAGTGGAAGTGGAGTAGGAAATGTGAAAGAGCACAAATACAACTCATTTTTCTTCTAAAATCATTTCGGTTGTAGATTATTTATTGACATAAGAAAGCATACGTTTAAAAAAATCAAATCTTAGGAAAAATTTAGATCCAATTAAACAGTTCAAATCTTCAGCACCTTAAGAATCCCTTTTCACAAAGATATAGATTAACCAAATTTTGTAAACCAATATGCATTTTTAAAAAGGAGAAACTGAAAAGTAGAAGTTATTTCTGAAATGTCAACAGTGGCAGAGACAGGATTAGAACAAATATAGGCCTCTAAAATTCAGAACTATTTTGCTTTACATTAAGTTGGACTGCTAGATTTGATCATTTTGAATAAATTATAGATTCATGACTAATATTCATTTCAACATAGTCATACTATAATAGGTAAAAAAAAAATGATTTATGATCTATTTAGACCATGAAATACCTAAAATACATCTGGAAGGAGCTAAGTATGAAATATGAAAGTAAAAAAATTAACCAAAAAAAGTTTCCAAGACAAAAGGGGGAGCCATCTTAAAACACCAAAGCATCTTGTTTTAACACTATTGAATCGAAATACCTCTACTATGGTATACCATGAAACTTCACTACAAACTACGTTTCCACATTCAAAAGGTAGTAAACTAATCTCCTCAATATAGTACAGAGTTTATTAAAGTGTTAACTACTAACATTAGACTTTTGGGCTGATTGAGGCTGTTGTTATTTAAGATACTAGGTTTTACAGTCATTTTGAAAATCCAGCAATCCTCACTGAAAACCAAATACAAACTTTTATCTGCCTTTTCATTGGGAAGCCTTGAGAAGCACTCTATTAACTTATTTGGAAAAACATAGCCCCTTCCTTTTAGAAGCCTAATAGCAAAGAAAATTATGCAAATTATCTATATTCAGCTATCTCTATAATCCCTAACTTTACAACCAATTATGAGTACTATAAACAACCTACTAGCACTTTACACCTTATATATGTCTTCCATTTTATTCAAATGTTTGCATTGTATTGCCTACACTTTTAAAACAAGTCTGTCTGTGACTTAGGTCTTAGGATTCAGCATAAAAAGGCTATTATTGCTCTCATTATAACCCAGCATTTTAAAAAAGCAAGCAAGCAAGCAAGCAAGCCAGGAACTGCTATAATTGCTATCGTTGAGCAAGTAAATGGATACAAATATTTAAATAAAAATCCTTAAGCTTCCTTATAGAAGTTAAAAAACAACCTTGAAACTTAAGATTATATCCATCAAAATATTCTAGAATCAAAAATATAAATAAATATTAACATATAAATATATACATATGGCACATCAATCTATCTTTCCTGCTGCTTCTCCCACAGGTTCACAAATGGGATCTTTTGTCACCACTGTTTCTGAAATCAACCAGGTTTATGAATCGATCAAATATCATCATATCTTACACATTTAAACAATTCTTCTATTATTAAGCACTTTTCAAAAAGATAGTGCCAAATGGCAATTCATTTTGTTGCCTAAGTGCCAAGTAAGTTTCTGGTTTAAAAAAAACAAACTGTGTCCTTTATAAATACATATGTTAAATCTGTCATGTCAGAACAGGCTTTTCCATAAAGATTTACAGGATAAGCATTATGACCTTAAATAATGAAGTACTTGCTGCCAACATGTGTGCGTGCATGTATGTTTAATGGTCCTTTAATGACTTGTCTTTGGAATGATTCTGTCCTACCTTTGCTGCTGCAGCCCGCCTGTCCTTTGCATCACTGAATTCATACTTCTGGAAGTACCCAATATGCACTGTAACAGACAGATGGACAGATCAATGGGCCACAGCGGCAAAGGCCAGATAGACAGACTTGATAAAAATTAAAATCAAGGTATATAAAGGGGAGGGGGGAACCAGAAGAAAACATATCTACCTATATTCTATAGTAAATTAACTGAACTTCACATCTGCAATCCTCCCAATACACATACCCAAATAAACTATTCTTAATTTCCATAATAACATCGACAGTACAAATACAGCAGGCACTTCTGTAATCATGCCACACAATTTCTTCAAATAGAGGTTGCTCTTTTAATATACAAAAAACTATCAAAACTGAAGGCTTCCTATGCCAAAATTAAAAAGTAATTACTACATGCAGAAATTTTCTACTGTAATGCGAAGGTCTATGTAATCAGAAATTACTGAATCAAAGTCATATTTCAGCATTTTACCATTCTACATTTGCCTATCTATGTAAAAATGGTTGCTAGCACCACATCTAAATAACTTTGGGGGCTTAAAATATATTATAGCGCCATTTAGATCTATTTCCGAGAAATAGTAAAACATTCTATATAAAATTATCAACGGTATCTTTAAAAGTTATGTAGAGTCCTCTTGTTGCCTCAAATCCATTCAAGCAAGTATTCAAAAAGTAGCTTCTAAAAGTTATTTTTTAAGAAGCATCTTAGTATCTCAAAATGTTGGCTTGGCTTAAGCTTCATCAAAAGCTTACATCCATGGAAAACCCATTTTAATTTAATCAAATATCTCATTTTGCATGCATCTAAAATACTATAGATCCATGTAACATATTTAAGAAACACTGAGGGAAAATATTTCTCCTTTTATTTCCAGGGGATGGAACCATTTACAAATTTATTACTGTAACCCCTCAAAAACATGAATGGGTATTGAAACATGATAATCAAATGTAATGCAGGATCCGTGACTGAATTCTAAACTAAAAAAAAGAAAAGCTCTAAAAGACATTAATGAACAAAACTGGGGAAGTGTGGATGTGGTATGTATATTAAATTTTCTTCTATCACAACTTTATTGATATAATTCATATACCATAAAATTCACTTTCAAAATGTATAATTCAGTGGTTTTGATTGTACTGAGTTGTGACAGTTGTGTTAACCATTAATTTTAGAACATTTCATCACTCTAAAAAGAAACCCCACATATCCATCAGCGGTCACTTCCCATTCTCCCCTTATTCAACACAGCCTCTGACAACCACTGATCTACTTTTCGTCTCTATGGGTTTGCCTATTTCTGGACATTTCATATAAATGGAATCATAGAGTATGAGGCCTATTATGACTAAGTAATTTCATCATTTGGTTTTACTTATCTAGGAAGGCCAAATTGAGAGCTTGCCATGGACCTCTAATAATCTAATAAGTAGGTTTCACTGAGGTAATGAAGAGCAACTATTAATCCAGGAAGTTAGTGAAATGAAGGCTGCTTAAAACTTAAACTACACTATTATAATACTTATTTTTACAGATGAGGAAAAAGAATTGAAATTAAATAACTGATACAAAGACATACAGATGATAACCAAATGTACTTACAAAAGATGTAATAATGGTAAGACTGAAACTGAACTTAATTCTGTATGATGCCAAAGACTTAACCACTAAACTATTCTGTCTCCTAACAAAATAATTCACCAATTCTCACTGATTCTACCTCCTAATATCTTGAATGCCATACCCTCCTTTCCATTCCTCCCTTGCTAACCTTACCATATATTTCTTGCTCAGATTATCGTAATAGACTTCTCACTATTCTTCCTGCTTCCTCATCTCATTTTGTTCTCATTTATTTTCTATACTGTCAGCAAAGTGGTCTTTCTACACACTAATCTTACATTAATTTAAAAGTTTAAAGTTTCACCTGGCCCAAGGGGCTAACTCCATCTCTCTTAGCACTATGCTAAAGTCTTTCATAAAATGCCTGCTTAGGTCCAGCACCTACCAAACCACTTACCAATTATTTTAGCAATATTCAATTCTTTAGTGTTCATTCAACATATCAGACCATTAATAGCTTCTCCCTTTGTATATTCTAGTCCTCCTCTGTTTGAAATGCCATCTCCAACCCTTTCTGCCTAGTGAGCTACTATTCATTTTTCAAAACCTAGCTTCAGACCCATTTCCAACAGGAGGATTTGTCAATCTCTCCCAGAAGACAGCATTAAACATTCCTTCTCTGATCTTGTAATTCTACTGTTGCACATATTGCTACACTGTAATTTATTTATACATGCCTCCTTAAAGAGCTTTTCAGTATCTATATTCTCCCAGCACTGTAGCAACTAAAGAAATAATAGTTGGTATAAAAAAAAAAAGTCAATTAAGTACTCAACTTATATACTGTGCCCAATTAAACTAAAGTATTATTTTTAAGAACCCATTAACCTCAGAATTGCATAAAATAATTACAACATGATATTTAGGGTCTTAAAATTGGGCAGGGGAGGATGGAGATTCTACATTTAAGAGAAAGGTATTAAGAATGAACATATTAATAATTGTGGTTGCTTCTAAGGGAAGAAACCAGGTAGTTAAGATATTAAGGTGGGAGTTTTTTTACTTTTTAATCTTTTGTACCTTGAATTTAGAGCCAAGAAAATATACATATAGTCAAACAATAACATTTTTTGAATCCTAAAAAAAAAAGTTTATCAACAGTTTAGAATACAAAGGCTATTTAAAACTTTTTTTTTTTATCAGAGATTATTGAGGAGAGCTCAGTTATGTTGGCCTCCGCTTGCAACTTACTGATTTTGGTTACACCGAATAAAGAAAATCCTGATTCACAAAGATAAGTGTGCACTGCAACTTCATATTATTCACTTAAACTGATCCAGAGCTTAATAAAGGTAGTAGAAAACATTTTATTCAGAGCTAACTTGTTAACTGTTTTTATCTTTATAAATGCAGAATCAGAGGAAATATACAGCACTCAAAACCCCAAAACTATTAACACAATAACATCGAGGTGAGTTACCTATTTATTCACTTGTTACAGCAAAACTTCCCAGTGTCTGTGAGGAGGGTATGAACAAATAGATCTGCGTTCGTTCCCCTTGTCTGGCATTTATCTAACTGAACAGGGTGCATGCACATGTGCAGCTGTAGGTTTATAACTTATGTAACTATGCTTGAGCAGACGTGCACAGGTCTGAACCCAAAATACCAGAACAAAATAATCTTCCTAATCAACAATCCACAAGAAGTAAAAAAAAAAGCTTTATTCTGGATTATGTACACATACAAAAAAAAGTGTTAGCCTGAATATAGTTTAATACACTGGTAGTCACCAATGTTAAATAATCTTTAAAAGTATAGAAAGGCTATCATGAAGAAGGGTTAAGACTGGGTAGGTTCAAGTAAAAAGCCACAGACAGGTATTAATATATGAAAGAACTCAAAATCAGATCTGTTCAAATATGAAATGTGCTCACCTCTATAAGCATCTATGGGGGTTTAAATTACTATAGAGGTTTTAAGACTAGGCTCAGGGACTACTTTATAGGGAGGTAGTAGTTGGTAAATGATTAATCAGGATAACCTTTTAAGACCCCTTTCATCCTGTTAATTTGATTCTATGCGAAACAAAAATTGTATTGATTCTGATACAAATAAAGATTAGACAAGTTTATGTCATCCTTAATTCTTTAGCTATTGTTTAAATGTTTTATTTTCATTCTTAAGGGTGACTAGAATATTTTTGTGAATTTTAAAGTCCTATTTACACCCCTTTGGCTTTACACCTGGGTAGAACGCAAAAATATAAATCAAGTTTCAGACACCATCATAGGACCCAGCTATAACTAAATTAATGTAATGACTTGAGATGATTACAGAAAACAGATATGATGTTTAAATCTAAAAGTCAGCGTAGTGAATAAAATTATATGATTTCTTCTCAAAGGAATATTATTTCCATATTAAATGACAATCTCAACCCCACTAAGTTTTTGCTTCATACGAACTTAAGTAATGAAAGGTAAAAACATTTCTTTATATGAGTTTAAATGGTACCAGTAATAAGCTCTGAGAACTTCACAAAAGAACAATTTCCTCATTATTTAGCAAAATAAGTAAAGTCAGCCATTCTCTCTTTAAACATATAAAGCATTTGTTATCCAGCATACCCACAACAATTTCACAATACTGTTCTTCCAGAATCTCTCAGTGCTTCTGTCAGAAGAATGGTGGGGCTTTTGTGTACCACTGGTCTCAGTTTGTAATTTCACACATAAATCATGAACAAATTTTACATAATATATACGCATATTATAACACAGGTCAAGTAGTGGAATTATTTTATGCTAAAACTTTGTGTTTTTAAATGCTTACACTGGACTAGAAAATAGTAAATGCTGTAATAGCAGTTTGGGCTTAAATTTTTCTTGCGGATGGTACATTTGCAGGCTAGAAAGTGTAAATGGGGCATGTATTAGACTTCTGCCTCTATTCCTCTCTTATTTAGATTCATAGGTCACAAGTCAAAGCCCATTAACTCTGTACGGGTCAATCTCCTGGGGCACAGAGCTGGATGGAGAAAGGTAGTCAGAAAATACCCAGCTCAAAAGACAATAACATTCATGCTTTATTTCTATTTAATGATATAAAATACTGATTTCTAACCCCAACTATGAAAAGCTAGGCAAGTTATTTAATTCTTCTTAGTCTCAATTTCCTTATCCATAAAACAGTAAAAATGCCATCTACTTCAGAAAGTAGTTGTGATGACTAACATTCCTTTAACTGATTTAAGAGCAAAAAAACCAGTATATTAGAGAATGAGAGAAGAGTTAATTGAGTGAAGTGGACAGAACAGGAATGTGAACAATTTGCAAATGATAAAAATAGGGATAGTACTAAGACTTATTTTTATCGATAATAAAATCAGTAAGAAAACTCACATTTAATTTTGACTATTCAAAGTGTTTATCAGCTATGTTCCAAGAACTGTGCTGGTAAATGGGAATACCAAAATACATACACTGATCCTACTCTTAAGGATTTCAGAGTCTATTTACTGGGAAAGTAAATAACAGATATAAGAGCTTTTTAAAATAAAAGTATTACAAAATTCTTAGACGCACTCATAGGGAAAGATTAAAAAAAGAAATGATGTTTAGGGTGGATCTTGAAGTACGAATAAGTTTACCAGGGGAAAAGCATTTGAAGCAAAGGAAAAAGCCCTACAAAAGTACAGAGAAAAATTTCATAGGGAATATAATTATTTTGCTATTTCAGAATGAGTGTGAAGAAATGGCATATAAGTATATAGGGGTTGAATTATGAAAAGCCTGATTTATCATGCTAAAGAACCTTTTTTCCAAATTTGCATCCTCTTGTAGCCTAGTTACTGGGACCCAGAGCCTCAGAACCCTTATGCTAAGTATGCTCCTCATAAACACCATTTCCTATTCCATTCCTACCTCACTGCTTATTCAGGAATGATCAAAGATCTGGTAAATTTTCTCAGGCCATAAATTAAGATCAAGTATGGCTATATCTGACACTGTCATAAACTGAATAGGATGACCAGTCTGTAAAAAAATACATTCGGAATTCTCTGAAAAATGTGTGGTGACCAAACTATACTACTCACATGGTCCCGTTTTCCATCATTATCGCCTTTGTCATGTTCTTTTGATTTTTCTGATTTTGCCAATGAGAGCCTTCTAATAACTTCTAATCACTTTTAACAAGACTCTACTTATTACACAAAGGTCAGTATGTTCCTTCTTTCCTAAATACCAACTAATCATTCTGGAAGGTAGGGCTTTCCTTAACCAAGCAGCAAAGAGGGGCCAACACACAACAAAAGTGAAACACATCAGGATTAACACTGTGTAAAATAACACTTCAAAAGGCAAACTGGTAAGTGTGGGGCTCTGGGTAATGGCAGCACATACATTAAAATCCTCCACTTTGAGAACCAGGCCAGGGCAAGTCCAGAAACAGGAAATAATTGAGACCAGGCTACACATGGATAAAAGTGGGAATAATGGGTCGTGAGTTACTGCATTTGTAATCAGGTATTTATTTACGTTTCTGCTCCTTCCTAGACTAGGAGCCATGGAACAGAAAGGAATGTTTTCCACCCATCTCTGTACTCCTACCGTCAAGCACATGTCCCATGGGGAGACATGTGGCCATAAAGATTGAGTACAGATATGGCAGAACATGGTGATAAGAAGATGTCTAGTGGTTTTAGGAACACTAAAATCCAAGAGGACCAAGTTCAAGATAGCCAGTGGCATTAGATCAGGTGGAAAGAAAGCTTTGGTCTTTTAGCTTCTTATCTTGAAAGCATTTGTACTAATTATCTTGTCATAACCTGAATTTTATAACTGGAAAAAAAACTTTCAAAGCCATCAAGTCCAAATCTTTTCTTTTGCAAGGGCAGATTCAGACTAGAGACTGATTTAGTCTAAAGTTACATATTTAGTATTATAAATAAGACTAGACTCTAAACCTAGACTGTAAGGTTACAAGAGTTTTATGAAATTTATGAAATGTGAATTAAATAGACAAAGTGACTGTTAGGTACTTAAGAGCTTTATAAATACTTGTCCCACATATGGAAGTTTTAAAATATTGATTTTGGTAAATCTGCTGTACTATGCAAGAGGCGGATGCTCTACTCTCAGTTTGGAGGGCTTTCAAGTTTACTTTTTATTACTCATTAAGCATAACACCATTAAAAAAAAAATTTCATGATTCTGGAACTAAAATCTAGCCTTATAGCCATATCCCTGTATCTTACCTTTCCTTTCACAGGGTATCTGTGGTAACCAGCCTCCAAGATGGCCCCAAATGATCCTTGCCTCCTGGTATCTGTGTAGTCCCCTCCCACGGTGAATAAGGCTGACTTGTGTAGTCAATAGGACATTGCAGAAATCACAAAGTATGACTTCCAAAGTCTAGGTAACAAAGAAATATGTATATATGGCATCTGTCTTGCTTTCTTTGATTACTTGCTCTGGGGGAAGCCAGATAACAGTGAGGACACACTCAAGTTTGGAGAGGCCCATGTGATAAAGAACTGAGGCTTCCTACTGATAGCCATGTGAGTGAGCCATCTTGAAAGCAGTTTTTCAGCACAAACCAATCCTTCAGATAAATGTGGCCTCAGCTGACAGGATGACCACAACCGCCTCGAAGACCCAGTGAGCTAGAACCACCCAGCTATACCACTCAAAACTCTGAAATAATAAATGTGTGTTGTTTTAAGTTTCAAAAAGTCACCTGTTGGGGTAAGCTGTTATGTAGCAATAGATAACTAACAAGTGACTCATCTAAAATCAGAGTCAATAGCTACAATAAAAGGTTATTTTAGTATTGTTTTCAGTATACAAACAAAGAAAACTTAAGTAAAAGAATTTGGCCTAGTCAAAAGTCCAACTAAAGTCTGAAAAGGTTTGGTACAGCAGAAAGAGCTAGTACTTTTAAAGGTCAAAAATACAGAGTTTTAATTACCTCCACCAGTCTTCTCTGAGAAACCATTTCTCAGCTTCTCTAATTTCGACAATTTACTTATCTGTAAATGAAGATAACGCTATTTCTTTGGGATTTCCTAACAAATTAATACCCATGAAAACACCTAACACAGTCCACTAATATCAGTTATTATTACCACTTTTGTCTATGTCTCAGTCTCCCTTACATAAAATGAGTAAATTAGATCTTTTTTTTCCACTCCAACCTGTAATTTTCCCAACTCTCAGATCTCTTACTCCAATCTTTAAAATGTCATACTTTCTAGCTGGAATCCAAGTTCAAAAGCGCATTCTACAGTTCACAAAGTGGTTGCTTGCTCCCATGGAACGCATACTTCTAAAACCCCCAACACATAACCCAGAGACTAAGGATATTCAATGATTTTTTAAAACACTTATTGTCCCCCTTCCAGGTAGGACAGAATAGCTAAGAGGTAGCATTCCTATCTAGAACTAGAAAAGCCAGATACTGTCCAGAAATGATCAATATGAAAGCAGTAGAGAGCTGCTGAGGCAACAAGAACTGGAGGAGCTGGTAATCTTACAACAGAAGTGGCTTTTACCCTGGGGCACTTGCAAGTTCTGAGAACTAGCAGACTGACAATCCACCACAGAGGGGTGCTACTTAGAGGCAGAATAGTAGCGCCACTAAAGATGTTCACTTCCTACTACTTGGAACCTGTGAATGTTATGTGACATGACAAGGGGGGATTAATGTTGCAGATGAAATTAAGGTTGCTAATCAGCTGACCTTAAAAAGAAAGATTATCCTGAATTATCTAGGTCAAAAGAATGTAATCAAAGGGTTTTTTTTAAAGTGGAAGGGAGCAAAAGTGGACATCAGAGATTTGAAGATGCTATGCTGCTGGCTTGAAAATGGAGTAAGGGGCCACAAGTCAAGGAATTTAGGCGGCCTCTAGAAGTCGAAAAGGGAATAGATTCTCCCCTAGAGCCTCTAGAAGGAACACAGCCTGCCAACACTTTGATTTTAGCCTAATGAGATTCACTTTGGACTTTTAACTTTCAAAACTTTAAGATAATAAATTTGTGTTGTTTTAAGTCAGTAAACTTATGGTAACTTATTACAGCAACAAAAGGAAACTAATACTGAGACTTGAAGAGGTATCTCAAAGAATGGTCAGTCTTCCCCTCAAGCATTTTGCTGAATCCTGAGATTGCACGGGCCAAGACTAAAAATCTAAAGGTAAAGCCTCCCAAAAGCAGAGTGGTGGTTCCAGCAGCCTAGGGTAACAATGGTTAAACTCTGGGACCCCCTAAGGGAGGGACTGCTGAGAATATAGTAGGTTCTTAGTTGAAGAATCTAAAGAGCCAACAACAGATTCACAAGATAGACTGAAACTGAACAGGGCTAGAACTCAGTCTTATTGGATTAAGGTGAGCATTTACCACTCTAACCACTAATCAGAAGGAAGTACAAAAATTTCCTCTGGAGGAATCTATCATTATTCAGAATCTCTAAAATAGTTTATACACAATGTATGGCATGCAATTAGAGTATGCCAAATGACAGGAACACATGACTGAAAACTGAGAGGAAAAAAAAGATAGGAAAAAAAGATTAACAGATCATCTGAATACTGCTAGTTAGCTGACAAAGTTAAGTGACAAAACTTTTAGTAAGTGATTAATATGCTGGAAAAAATACAGCAAAAGATGTAAAACATAAAAAAGAAGAAATCACCGGAATATTACCATCTATAAAAAATAAATGGAAACTCTAGAATTGAAATATACAATATCTGAAATTAAGAACTAATTAAGAGGTGTTCAACAGATCAGACACAGAAAACATATTTGAAGACCCAGAGATAAATCAATATAAATTATCCAAACTTAAGCACAGAGAAGAGTATAAGATACACAAAAGAGCAGTGGACACATATGGAACATAAAAACCCGAAAAGATTATAACTGGGTTTCAGAAGGAATAGAAATTAAAAAAAAAAAAAGGATAAAGACATCATCCCCACATATTGAAAAGGATCTGAAAACCCAAAACAAGATAAACACAAAGAAAACCATGATTAGAAACATTAATAATTTTCTTTCAGCCTTTCAAAGACAAAGTAAAAAATCTCACAAGCACCCATATCAAAGACTCATTAGCTTCCTCCTACCAGAAACAATGGAAGCCAGAAAATAATGGAATCTTTAAAGCGCTGAAAGAAAACTACCAACCTAAAATTATATACTAATATTATATACTAATAAAAAATATCCTTTAAAAATGGAAGTGAAATAAAAATATCTGCAATAAAATGTTTACTAAGTGCCTACGATGCGCTAGGTACTGTTTTGGGCAACGGGAGTAGAGCAATGAATAAAATAAAGCCCCTGCTCTCATAGAGCTTTCGTCTTAATCTAAGAAGTCTGAATATAAACAAAACGACAAATGCAATATGTGAGACAGGTATCTTTGCTAGTTCCTCCTTAAAAAAATTAAGCATCCAATCTCATTTCCAATCATCATTCCTCAACTAGTCATATCTTATGATTCATATTTCCTAGATTTTATTTAAGTACGGAACCTAATATTTCTGTTCATACTCCCCACAGCACCTAACATAGCTTATATATAATTATGTTTCTGATTAATCAGTAATAGTTAATTTATAGTTTATAACCCATTGCTAATTTATAGTAAACTCATATAGTGTGGTTAGTCTCATCTCCTGCCTGCAAGCCTACATTACATTTCCTTTATGTTCAGAAATATTTCAGAACATAAGAGTAGCAATTCTCAACCTATATGGTCTCAGAACTCCTTTTCAGCTTAAAAATTGCAGATGCCAGAGAGTTGTGTTTATATGAATTATATCTATCATATATATTAAAACTGAGAATTTAAAAAATATTAATTCATTAAAATAACAGTAGTAAACCCCACTGTTAATACAAAAACATTTTTATGAAAATATATTCTAAAAAATTTAGTGTGAAGAACATAATATTTTACATATCTGAAAGTCTCTGCTATCTGACTAGAAAATAGCAGGATTCTCATATCTGCAGGATTCTCATATTTGTTTCTGCATTCAATCTCTTACACATGTTATTTTGTTTGAAAAATAAAGAAGATATGTAGCTGGAAAAAGACAGAGCACTTTCAGAGCCTTTTCAGAAAACTATGGATGTTATTTTTGATATTACACCAAAATTCAAAAAGTAGTAGTTTCCTAAAGGCTAGTTACAAGGTAGAATTTGAAACCGGAGCAAAGAACTTTTTGTACTCTTATTATATCAAAATCCAGTGGCTTATCTTGTACTTTGAATGGATCATTTACCAATGCATGATTGGGAAATATAACAATTGGTCATTCGGAAAATATTGGTTCCTTATGTTATGCAGATCTTCTAAATGTTAATATAGTTTATTATACAATACGTTATCAGACGTTTTTAAGAACTAGGAAGCTGTCAGTTTCACAGCAGCAGATATGAGCTCTCCAAAACTCTAATTTTCACTTAAAAATTTTAAAAATTTTATCATTAGCAACAAATAACTGTATGCAGTTTCCCGGAAATGACAGGTATATTTCATTCATTTGAAGGAATATTCACCATGTTTATTTGACATTTGTATAAATTACCAGTTTGTCAGCCAATCTTTTGAGTAAGAATGGTGTTCTATCAAACAAACAGTTTGTTCAGCTCACAAATCAAACAACTGCACAAATATTTTTCTTTGAGACAACCACTGTACTTCAGTATGCAGCAGTGCTTTATGCATACCTCCAATTTTGCCACATAAACTATTAAGAAGATGTGTACTTAAAAAGATAGGATATAAAACTAGAAATTTTTACTGCTTTATCCAGGACAGTTAAGTGAAAATGGTATTTTTTACTGAGTGTGTGGCAGTGGAGAATACAACGACTACTAGTATAGCTTGGTGCCACTGATCTGATCTGTGCTAAGTAAGGTTCCTGTGGTTCAACCACCCATTGCTTCTGTACCATCAGTACAAACGACAGCATATTAAAGAAAAGCAAGTAATATCTTAGTATTATCATAAAGCAGTTTTACTTTCATGGACAATATTTTGAAAACTAATGTGTTAGACTGACTCGGTTGTTTTTAACATCATTGTCAGGTTATATAAAGTGCCAGTGAACTACATGCAAATAAAGTTTAATCTAAAAGGGTCACCATATGTTCAGAGACCTTAAAAAGCTTGTCTTCTTGGAATTTAAACACTTTTTTCTTGCCATCTTCCTATATGATTACAGTGGCATTATCTATAAACCGCAAAATAATTAGTGCCAGAAAAAAATCTTGTCTGCTTTCCTTTGGTTCACAGGTAAGGAAAACAAGGCAGTAAGAACAAACTTCAAGTATTTACTGAATTTCTACTATGTCAGAGACTGTGTTAGTGTGCTATATGCTATGGATGAAGAAGATTCAGCTCTCATCCCTCACATCTAGCTAGCTAGAGACACTTAGATATTGGGATGGCTATATTACAACCTCAAACATCGCATGAAGTGCTATGTATAGATAAGGAAGCACTGGAAAGGAAGAGGGGAGGGACCCAGAAAAAAGATATGGTAACATCTGAGTAGGGTCTAAATAGTACATCAGGCAGTAAGGAAGAGAAAGAATTTTCCAAGGACCAGCTTGAGCAAAAATAGGAAGACACAAAGTTGTGTTATAGTAATATATGTTAAGGAATTTTAAGTAGTGCAATGGGTGGTAGGAGAATCAGGAACAACAACAGATGAGACTGAAAAAAGCTGACATGATGGGGAAGTCATGAATGCCCTCTTAAGGAATCTGATGTAGACTTATAATGGGGTAGTGGGGGACAATGAAGTCTTTTTTTAGCAGGAAAATGACTACATTTGTATTTGGCAGTATAGCAGACTACCATACTAGAGGAAAGGAGGCAAAATAAAAGGCCATAGATTAGGATCATTAAGTAAAAAGGTTAGAGATAACAGAAAACAAATTTCAGAGGTAACTTGATTAAGGCTAACTAGATATGGGAAGTGCAAGGGGGAAAAAAAAAGAATAAAAGATGACTTTTAAATTCCAAGAATGATTAACTGGTAAGTCAATCAAAGAAACGCCTTAAGGAGAGAAGGCTGTAAATCTGGGTTTCAAATGGATTTCAGAGAAAAGATCTGTCCAAAATGTCATAAATTTCAATGTATCCACATTAGACATTTTTATGTTTAAGTACCTGCTAAGAATCAAAAAATATTCTCAGTCCCTAGAATATACTTAATCTCTAATTATATATATATATATACACACACACACACACACACACACACACACACACACAATTGTGATTAAGAGAATATATATTATCAAGTAATTGGAGTCAGTTAATATTTGAATTATGACAGTTTCAAAAGAGATATAGCAAACAAGCCTGGGGAGAAGTGACTGTGGGATTATAGCTATTCTTAGCATCGTCTAAACAAATGTCTTAGTACTAAGGAAATGTTACCTAATACTTCATTATCTGCTGTGTTTTCTGCCAAAAAATGTATTAAGTACCAGGTCAATTGTGACACTTCTTTTAAACGGAACATAGCAAAAAAGGAAAATGCTACTGAATAATGTTAACAGCTTTTTAAAAATTAAATCTGAAAACTCCCAGCACAGTATTTAACATTTCTCATTTAAATCCTTACAACCTTTAGTCCTTAATACCAGCATTTTCATTTTTAAAACTGAAAAAAAGGAGGGCTCTAAAAATTTAATCTGTCAGAGCAGCTGCTAGCTCAATAAGAACTCTTATAAGCTGCTTTCTGAGATACCTAACTACCAATCGGGCATCTACTATGCACCACGATACATCAAGTAATGAGACATTATTCAAGATAAAGCCAGATGACCACATATTGTTGGGTGAATGAGAATTTAGGAAAAAAGCAAAAATTTAGAAATAAACTTAAATTATATATGACTGTGGAAATCTGACTATAAAATGTGCTGTTCTTCTGGAACTGACTATTCAACATTGGCCTACATTTTAATTAGCTTGAACAGTTTTGTTTTGCTTTGTTTTAAATACATTCGGCTTTTTAAAACACTGAAAATAAAGCAAGGACTTCCACCACTATCTCTGTGGGCCCCAAACGATCCAGTCATCCCAGTTTAGAAGTATGACCAGAGATCATTCTCTCATCTAATAAGTAATCATCAAATATCAGCCTAAATAAATTTTCATCCTCCTACTTATCCCACCATTTAAAGGTAATAATTAAGCTATTTACAAAGTTACACAGAAACAGTGTCGAGATCAAAAGAAGACCCGAATATATTTTGTCAAGGTCTTACAAAAGTTATGGCCTGTGATAAGGTGCCTATTAAAAGAAAGACAGTATCTAATGTTAAACAGAGAAGTAGGCAATGTGCATAATCAAAAATATAGATTCACTGTCATAAAAGAAATGAAGAAAAGGGGATTAACTTCAGGAAGAAAAATTTTTCCGTCAAGCTTCCAGAACAATAATTACGTTAAAACTTTGTCTTCCTTGCATCCAAAAGGCCACCCTAGGAACAATGCATTTAAGGGAACACGGAAGCAGATTTTAATTCCATTAAAAAAATCAAGAGTTAAACACTGAAATGAGCTACATCACAAAATAGCTCACTGTCATTTATTTTTATTTATGCAGAGATTAAAATGTTAAGAGAGGATTCTTTACAGACATTAGGCAAGAACGGGGGCTCTCAACACTGGCTGTGCATTAAAATAATCCAGGGAAGATTTTTTGCTTAATGACAAAGCCTGGTTCAAACTCCCAGAGACCCATTTTTAGCCTGAGGTGGGACCTAAACACCTGTATTTTTTAAAATCCTCAGGCAAAGAAATCTGAGTAAGATAAGAGCACATTGATGTCAACATATTAGTTGTGATATTATGCCATAGTTTTGCAAGATGCTATCATTGGAGCAAAATCACTCAAGGGTATGTGGGATCTCCCTGCATTATTTCTTGCAACTGCATATGAATCTATATTTCAAAATAAAAAGTGTGATGAAAAAATCCCCAAGTGATTCTGCTTTGTAGCTTAAGTTAAAAAAAAGTAAATCAGTGGACTGGAGAATCTCGTATTTCTGCTAAGAGACTGCAAACTAGTCTTTTAATTTTAGCCACTGAAAGGAATTAGGAATACTTATCATTTAAAGGTATAATAATGCTCTGCAAAGACAAATACAAATAATGTATAGTTAATTCAAAATAAAAAATTCAAACTATGATGCCCTCCCATTAGTATACATATTGACTAGACAGATAAGCATTATACAATAGTTGTCCATTCACCTCTTGACCAAGCAAAACACATATATCAAGGTATGCAGCCTCTATGGGAGCCCCAAGGATCCCTACCTCCTCTTGAGTGTGGGCTGGATTTAGTTACTCATTTACAACAGGTAGAATATGGCAAAGTGATAGGATGTCACTTATGAAATGAAGTTATAAAAAGATAGTGGCTTCCATCTTGGAGGCTCTCTTTCAGACTAATTGCTCTGAAGTAAAGAAGCTATTGTGTTGTAAGTCACTTTATGAAGAAGCCTACATGGCACGTAACTGATGTCTCTGGCCAACGATCAGCCAGTGAAAATCTGAGGCCTGCCAACTGTCACATAAGTGACCTTGAAGGAGATCCCTTCCCAATCAAGCCTTGAGAACTGCAATCCTGGCTTGCTACCTTGGTTGCAGCCTTGTAAGAAGAGACCCTGAGACAGAGGCACCCAGCTAAGCTGCACCCAGAATCGTGACCTACAGAAACTGTGCAATGATAAATGTTTGTTTATAAGCCATTAAGTTTTGGGGTAATATGAGGCTAAAGAGAATTCATGTAGTTACCACAGGTCAAACCCAAAAGAAAGGAATCTAAACTGATGACCTCTGCCTATCCTATTTCATAATATGAAACCTCCAAGCTTCTGCAACTTATCACCAGCAATTTATAAACTCTTCTGCTTTGGCTGACCTCCCTATTAGGTAGGTGCACACCTTCTTCATTCTCACATGGTTCAATTTCTTAGTATGGCTTCCCATTCCTCTTTACTATCCATCTAAATCCTAGTCATCTTCCACATCTGAATACCTATTACTATCCACTTACCACTTACCTACTTACTGATCTAATAGCTTTGAGTGTCTAAATTCAAAGAGAACATGAACTCCTTCAGAATAAATCTTCTCATAGCAACACTTAATACAGTGCTGAGCAGCATTTACAGTATCAACAAGACCTTATATGCCTTCCAGTGTATTAAATAAAGAAACTCACTTATTTTTGTTTTAAAAAAACTTCCCAAGCAGTGGAGAAGGGTGGGAGGAAAAACCATGTGCTCCAACCTAGAACATGAGATGTCCTTAGTCTGGTTTGCACACTTGAAATAACTGAGTAAAGACCACCTTACCTGAAGGATAGCAGTTAATGATGACAAATTCCCTTCAACTCTATGATTTAGCCTAACAAGTGTTGTCCAGACTTTTGAAATTTTCCTGTCATTAGTTTCTTAAACAACTTGCCCTCCATCATTAACCCACTTCTGTAGTAATTCACAACTAGTTGTAACACATGGAGAAACACTGCTGTTAAATTTTAACTGCATCGGTGGTTCTCAAACTTTAGCTTGCATCGGCATCACCTGGAATGCTTGTTAGAACAGACTGCTGAACCCTACCCCCAGAGTTTCTGATTCATAGTACTGCCATAAACAATTCAACAAGAATTAAGGTAATTTACAACTTAGAGCTCATGGAGATCAGCTGGGAAAAGACAGAAGTTCAAAAGTAAATCACACCAAACACTTTAACAGCTTCAAAACACACACCCACAGAGTCTCTCTCTCACCTTCCTCGCCCTTCACCCCACTTTCCACCCAAACAATTGTTCATCTTGATATGCACACTAGAATTCAAATTCTTGGAAACAATGAGCATCTCCAATTAAGGATGTTAAACAAAGCATTAATGTAAAAAAGATCAATCTAACAGTTTAATTCTCGTGTTTTAACTTCCCAAATTAAAAACAAAGAAACAAAACAAAGCCTAACAAAAATTGAAGGTTCTAAGTTATAAATCTCCAGTGAGAAGAAAAGCCAGGGCTCCCAGCCAGTACACAATACACTAGAAAATACTTGCCTCTCAATCTATGCTTGAAATCTCACCTTAGTTCTTTAAATTAAATCTTTTAAATGAATAGGTGAAATAAAATTTAAATTTTCAAATCAACAGCCAACAGAAAATTTCTCCCACTGAGAGTCAGTTATTACTATTGTCTTTAAAGCAGATTACTTAGCATAATAAATCTTATACCAGCAAGACGCCCACCCACCTTTTTATACGTCCTCTCAGACCACTCACATCCAGCCCCATCCATGGTCCTCTCCCTCAGCACATGCTTTAAATTTGGTATTCCTAAGAGGTACTGCCCTCTACTCATTCTCCCTGAGGGTCAAAATCATGACAGTGCATGAACTATGACTATTCTAGTGGTTCAGAACTATCACTGAAGTGGCTAAAAATATATAGATGCTCAGGCTCCAACTCACACTTAACTAATGAATAACAATCTCTGGGAATGGAGCCCAGGGACCTCTATATTCTCCACTTCTATAAGCTCCTAAGGCAAAAACTATGCCCTCTACTTAAATGGTAATTGGAACAAAAGGCATAACTAACATTTGCTGAACACTGTTGTGGAAACAAAATGAGAAGTTTAAACATCCTTCAATTGCAGAATTGTGTAGTGTTTAACAAATTACCTAGCTATTCAGGCAATTACATTAGAAAACTACTTTTTAATATTAGCAATATTAGTTAAATACAGTTGGGTAAGTTAAAGGCTTTAAGCACTTTTCTATCACTGGTATAGGCTGGAATTAAAGAAAATCCTTGATATTAAAAGTTCAAAAAGTAAGCTAGGTAGCCACAAAGGGGTTTAATAAAATAAGACCAAAGTAAACCATAACAAGAAGCCAGAATACCAAGAGTTTTCAAAAACAAAACAAAACACTGTTCACCTATTTGACTACAACTAACCTGCAGATATCTACAAATTAACAGTATTTATCTGTTGTTGCCCAGAATTATTCTCCCAGAAAAGGTAATCAAATTCCCAAGGAAAGATCAACTTGGCCATCTTTTTACATTTGTCTTTTTCTCCTGAAAATTTAGTTTCAAATAGACTAATAACATACCTGATTTCATACTGAAAAGTAGCACGGGGCAGCAGCAGATTTAAATTTTTTAGAATTAACAGTAAGCTCTCTACTGGTTTTTAACTTAATAAACATAAAACTTATCGTCACATTAAACCAACAGTATAAGTGAAAAACCTAGACTGATATTTAAAGCCTATATGAATATAAAGAGGTCCTATAAATCAAGAGAAGATAAATATGCCAAAAGGGGGTGGAGTGAGCAAATGCAAGGGTAATTTACAAAAGAAATACCAATGTCCAATAAATATGTTAAAAGTTCATCCCTTTTTCAAAAGCAAATTCTATAAATGATTACCATTTTATCCCAAGTAAGCACCAATTGGTGGGAGAGAAAACTAGCATAACCTTTCTGAAAACAATATGGTAATGGTTCAAAATGCCTTGAAAATAAGCAAATCCTTTGACTCAGCAATTTCATTTATCCTAAGAAAATAAAACATTCAAAGATTTACCTATGAAGCTATTCCCAAAGAGGTTTATAAAAGCCAGAAACTAGAAAATACAAAGGCCAATAATATCAGACTGACTAAATAAATTAGCTTAGATCTATGATCATGTACGCACTTGAAAAATATTTACTGACAGGAGAAAGTTGAGATTCTTTCTGCTTTTTTCCTACTGGAAACATAAACAGAACATACAGTATGATTCTGTTGTCATTAAAAATAAGTATAGCTCACCCAGAGGGTCTGGAAAGAACTACAGTTCAAATTTTGGTGTATCTCTCTGGGTGGCAGGCTTATTTTGTCCTTTTCTCTTGCCTAAGCAGTTTCTTTCTTACAATGTGCATGTTATTATTACCTGTGTAACTTTTTAAAATCTATTAACATAAATAACCTATAACATTACCAGAACCTACTTTAGATGTGGTAAGTATACCACTTGGAGAAAAGATAGACTAGAATAAATCCTATCTTTTGATTTACTGATATTTCTAAATCTGAACTGTAACAAGGGAAAGTTATTTATACATTCAAGAATTCTTTTTAAATCCTTAAAACAGACTAGAAAAAGTTTTCAAAAATCAAGCATGGAAACATGGTAAAAGTAAGACACCTAAAGAAATCCCTACTATTCTGTAGGTCTTCTTAGTTCAGTTCATCTGAGTTTATTCTCTCTCCCCTAAACTAACAAAGAATGATGTCATATGCATTAGCTCTGTTTATCTCTGTTCCAAAAGTAACATAAAGAACTTGCAAGGTTTAGCCTTCTTGATTAAGACACACCTGAGAGCTGAGAAAGTTGGATGAGATTTAACTACATAAAAACAGATTAGTTAAAAAGTTAAATTATAAATATCCTTTTTAAAGCTAACTGAAATACCAATAAGCCAAGTAATAAGTTTGAAAACATCAAATTTTATACAGCTGCAAATATAGAGAATTCAGTGTTTTACTGTGAATTCTTTTGCTAGTTTCCTCAAAACAAACAAACAAACTCAATTTAGTGGTCTAAGAGGTCAACTGTCATATTTTGGGGATCAGAAAAAGAGCGGTAAAACTTATCTTCCTCCCACAACCCTTCAATTTCCTCCTTAGACTGCATTATCTATATGAAAATTTGAGATTTTCATTGTTTAGTAATAGCAACAGCTATCAGATTTTTTTTTTTTACTATTATTCGAAACACTGTCTTCAAATGGGTCTAAATAGTTCAATTTTCAAAAGTCTGTTAATCATGCAAAGTCAAAGACTAGGCAGTGACACACTGCTAATTTGCCAGCGGCTATTAGCCAACCAATTTTAAGAAGACAAAAATGTAATGACTGAGTGGCAATCGTACTTACTGCTCACGTATAGTTTCCTTCCGTGTAACTAGTGTTCTCTAAAAGTTGCACTGAATTGAGACTTCATTTTCATTCAACTGTACACTTGACCCCAATCATAACTTTTTTCCAAACAAATGGAAACTTTATTTTTAAAAGCTCAAAAATGCAAAATCTGACACACGTGGTTAAAAAATGTGGTTATCAACTTAAACCAAGCCTAAATTACCACGTAGAAATTACCAGAGAAAGGAGTTCAGAAGCAAAAAGCCTCTACTTTCTAACTCACAATAGAGTCTTGTCCAATATTAGACAATAACATTGCGCTCTGTTGTTTTAGCTCCAAGGCTGGGTATGCAATCTGCAGTAACTCTTTCGACAACTTCAAGTCATACGCTACCACCGGGAAGAGTAGGAGTTAGGTCTCAAGCAAATAGTAAAAAGATGCAAGCAGAGCCTCACCATCGGAAAAGAAGGCCCATCAGCACCTCTTCCGAGAAATAGTTCCCCTCCCCCACCTTTAAGTAGGCACTTAAGATCGCCAAGCAGATCCATTTCTTTATTAACGGGTGCCCACTTGGGGCAACCGTACACCAAGCTGCTCTTAGGCCTACTCTACCCCCTTCCAAAAGTGCTCAAGTAAGACCGAACGCTGGGGTAACCCTCTTAGGGGCCCAGTTCTTCCTGCTCTTCTCAAACATCGCCTTCGCCTCCGCCCCGCCCCTGTAGGCGCTCCTTCGGCCAGAGGAAGGACACCGGGCCCGGGGACAGGCAGGCATTGCCCGCAAGGGAAGTCTCCGGCCGCCGGAGGCCTCCGCCATAGCAGGACCTGAAAAGCACCGCCCCCAACGCACCTCGCCACACCGGCTAACCGGCGAACGTCTGCTTTCGACACCCTCTATCCCCAGCAGAGGCAGCGGAGAAGACAAGGCCGGGAGGCACGGGGCTAGGCTGCGCACCAGGCCCAGGCCTGCCCCTTGGGGCCGCTCGAATCTGCTCCCCTGTCTGGCCCGGTCAAGCCAGCACAGCGGCCACCCTCACCTGGATGACCTCGTTGACCTCCCGGATACATTCCACCATGTGCTGCAGAATCTGCTCGGCCGTGAGCACCTCGTAGCGGTAATCCTCCTCCTGCTCGTGCCCCGGCCCGCCGCCACCGCCGCCGCCGCCGCCGCCACCTCCGGGCCCCAGAGCGCTGCCGCCGCCGCCGCCTGTCTCCCCGCACAGCAGTCCGTCCCGCTCCCCGCCGACGCCCAGCCCGGGCTCCACCAGCTCAACCTCGCCCAAATCCAGGTTATCATCGTCCGGCTCGTCCTCATCCTCGTCCTCCTCGGCGCCGCTGTCCTCCTCGCTGCACTCTTCGTCCTCGTCGAACTCGTAGTTGTAGCCCTCGTCCGAGTCCATGGTGCGACGCGCGGAGGCCCGGCGGACGCTGGCCCTGAGGCGGGGAGAGGGCGGGGACGCCGAGGCCCCGGCTCTCGCTCCGGCTCCGGCTGATGTCCGGACGCAGGCCTGGCTCCGGCCCCGCGGGCCGCGGCTCCTCCCCGGGCGCGGCGGTTGGCAGTTGGAGGCTGGCGGCAGCGGGGAGGGAGGGAGGGAGCGAGGGGGCCGCTCGCCGCCCGCCTCAGTCAAACGCGGCTTTGCTCCGGCCTCGGAGAGAAAACAGACCCCAGCGCCACCTCCACGGCCGCTGCTACCGCTACTGAGCCAACAAAGGGGCGTGCGTCACCGCGTCGCGCTGCGTCGTCGCGTCACTACTCCTGGCGTCACCGCGCCCCGCCCCGCCGCCCCTGCGTGAAGTTCAGGGAGACCCCACGGCCCTTCCTGGCCCTGGGAACGCGGTACCTGAACAGTCGTTCTCTCGGTTCTGACGGTGGTCGCTCTATGGGCCAAGACCAGTGAACCTCATGCTTGAGGCAGATAGGGCCTCCTTGGCCCCGCGAGAAGTGCTTCTGGACCGCCCGAGTGGTTTTTGACGCAGGCCATAGGGATCCAGCCCCTTCTCTCAATCTGGTGAAGACTTCCGCTGTTGAACTAAAATTCCTGTTGCTCACGTTACTAAATGGAAATCTGTTTTATGTGGAACCTCTAAACTGTGGCAGGTGAACCTCATTTTAAGTAGTTCGTTTGATTCAGTACGTTTAGTACAGACTGCAGTGGTTTTTAAGTAGCCTATAATGACGTCATTTTAAAGAAGCTTTGCTTGAAAGCTCAACGAGCACCAATTAAGCACTGTGTAAGGGTTATATATATATTTTTTCTTATCTTCATGGATTCACAGTACCTATTTTATACCTTTGGAAAGGGGCTTGACCAAGGCCACAGAATACTTGCCCTATGTTAAACATTGGATGACCTAAAATATCATAAAATGCTTTATAATGCGCAATACGTTTTATATACTAGAGTATATAAAATGCATTTTAATACAACACAGTACAGGCAATAATAAAAATAACTGCGAGGACCAAATATAGCAAAAGATATAGTGTTCTTATGTTTGGAAATATGTAAGCTGAGTATTGACCCATGCTAGGAGTTTAACAAAGATGGCCTCAGGGAATAATAGAAGCAAAGCGCAGTAGGTGTAAAGTAGTTTAGTTTGGGGAACTTAAAGAGTAAGGAGGGTAAATGGCAAGATATCAGGAAAGTTAGGAGCCAGGACAGTAAGAGTATTTTATGCCATCCTAAGAGTGGACTTAAATCTTAGTAGGGCAGGAGGGCCAAAAGAAAAAAAAAAGTGTTCTGAAGGAAGAAGAGGCATAAGAAAGCTCCCTTTTGAGAAAACTTGAAGGATTGGTCAGATTGAAAATCATTTCAAATCTGAATCTCTCTAACTTCTTGTAAACCTTAGTGTTCAACCTACAGGTACCCTTTGGAAATTTTGAAAAGTTAAAAATTCCATTATAATGTATATAACCCTCTATATTGTGAGCTTTTAAATAATCAGATTTCCTAAAATAATCTCAGGATTTGCCGAGTAAAGCTTTTAACATCCATGCTGGTAGGTCTTGGTCTTTTGATTCTGTTTCTATTTAGCAATTCTGAGTTGTTGCCACAACTAGGGTAAGCTAAGGACACTAACAACCCTTTTCTCCATACTCCACCCTCATTGTTATATACCTACAGAAAATCAGCAATACTTATCAATATCCTAAATTCCTTTGCCATTTTTTTTCCATTGTTTGAATGAACCCTACCATTCATATCCTCCCCTTTGGTACTGGAGCAATGACCACTCTTGGAGAAATTCGTACAACAGCATGCATTCTATTCCAGTCAGCAATCACAACGGAATCCTCGACACTACCTAGCAATCCTGTTAAATTTTTCTGAATTATCCTCCCCATCTAGGCGGCTCTTTCAAATCTTCACCAGTTTTCTCAAAACCCCAACCTTGCTTATCCAAATCCTCTCAAAGCAGATGGCTTTACATCACAGAGAAAGTTGAAATCATAAGGATCAATGTGGCAAGCATACTAAGCAATGAAGAGAATGTTAAGGGATATAGTCAGAGAAGGCATATCAAAGCAGGGACCAGTAAGGCTGTGGAGGCCATCCTAAGAATTTTACGTCATTGCAATGGGAAGCATTAAAGGATTTTAAGCAGAAAAATAAAATAATATGATTGGTGTTTAAAAAAAATAACTATGGCTGCTTTTTGGAGAATGGACTATGAGGTTCTATGAAAGCAGGGACCAGTTATGAGGCTATCTCAGTAGTCCAGATGAATAATGATAATAGCTTGGGCTAGAGTTGTGACAGTGGAGATAAGTGGTCAGATTCAGGTATAGTTTGAAAGTAGAGCCAGATTTGCTGATAGCTTGACTGTGGGGTTGATAGAAGAATCAAGGATGCCTATTAGATTTGGGGCTTGAACAACTGGGTGTCATTTACTGAAGCATGTTAAATTTGAGATGAAGTAGAGGTATTGAATAGGTAGTTCTGTATACTAATATACAAAATGAAGATCAGGAGAAGTTAGGGTTGGAGATAGAATTTCACCAGAGTTTATGTCTACAGTGTTAAGGAGCAGCGTAGGCTAAAGGTTAAGAGCTTAGGCTTTGAAGAAGACAGAGCTGAATTTGCCTCTGCTCCTCCAGTTGCTGTCTATAACCTTGAGTAAATTACTGAACCTCCCTGAGCTTCACTTTGGAGGATTATAATTCCTATTCTTATAGGATTCTTTGTGAGCATCAAGTGAAATAATGATTTGAAGCACCTTACACAGTGTCTGGCACATAGTTACCTACTTAAAAAATTAGAACTTTAAAAACATGTCATATGTCACCATGCATATTGTGGGGAAAAAATATAGCCAATTGGATTTATAACCTTTTAATTGATTTTATTTTAATTATGCATGTATGTACATGGTCAATGTCATCCCCATTTTCTAGGGAAAAAAATTGGTCTGCTTTCTCAGAAACTTTCCATTATCTCATGACTTCTTATTTGGCTAATGTCATAGGAAATATCATAATGCTTCTGAATTTTGGGATCTCCTATTCATGGATATCCTTCAAAACCAGATTTTTTTTTTAGCAACATTCATTCCATTGATATTTTTGAAATTATCTTAGAATCAGGTTAGGTTATCATGCTATTTAAGGAAACCAGTATAACAACTTCTCTCTGGCCCCAAATTGGCCAAGGGATAACCCACATACAATGTTTTTCTAAATGACTTGATTGTAAAGGCATTGCCTGTGTTATTGCTTTCTCGGCTATGGTGATTATGGGGTAGAAATATAGTCTGTAAACAACAACAGAACGAGGTCCTTGAAAAAACCGAATAGGCAAGTTAATTCTTCCTTGGTGCCAAAAGAATCACTGTTGGTAATTAGGTACTTCCATTGTCCCCATGTCCAAATAAGGTAAAAAAAAATTAGTACACATTTATTAAATACTCATGGAGCAAAATTTCATAAATATTTTTATGCTCACCAAATGGTTATGAACGAAATTCCAACAGGAAGAATATGCAAGTGCTTTTCAAGTAAATAGAAATTAAAATAGCACTAGAATTTTTCAAGGGCAAACAATAGAACTATAAGTTATGGAAAAGCCTCTCGTAATGGCAGAACACAGAGTGACCAACCATCCCAGTTGTCGCAGAGCACGGATTTCCTTGGATATGGAATTTTCAGTGCTAAAACTGGAAATCGCGGGCAAAATGAAATGGTCACCTTACAATACACCCCACAAAAATTATTATATGATATAAGTAGAACACTGTTTCTAAAACTAAATGGAAAGAATTGCTTTTTGTCATTTTGTTTATAAAGTCTGTTTGAATGCAGTATTTTTTGCTTTTTGAAAAACTATTTTTGTTTTTCCTGTGTTTTATCAGGCAGAAGGTAAAAAAATATAATTTTAATTTTAATATAAATTTAATTTTAAATTAAATTTTAGCAAAAGCGAAAAGAGATACTAAAAAGCTAATTGAGTACTTTACATTTCTTTAAAAACATCTGTCTGTGTACTTCAAATTTTGTTACAAACAATAATTAAGTGTTACATCATTGTTAAGAGGTGGATCTTATCACACCAGTTCTGTGTGATAAATAATAATAAGACTTTGAGAAACTGAGGTTCTATGCCTCATTAGCAGTCTGAGAGAGATGGTAATAATCAAAAATAGAATTCGATTCCTGACTGCAGCCCTTTCTTTAAGATATCCTCTACTATCCTTCTAGAAAACAAGGTCTGTAGACTTTATTATTGAACCTGAGATTTCATACAACTAATTATCCATATTACATGTTAAGGTAATGTTGGAACTAGAAGTGGGGTACATGCCCTCAAACAGACAAAAGTCCAGATTGTCAGCATAAGCGTATGTAATATTTGTTCCTCTTGGAAATATGTAATAAAAATAGAGTAGTGAATAAATAGATGTATTATCCTCTATTCACACAGTAAAGTAATAGTGGACAACTTTTGATACATGACTTCTTGTCCAGAATTGTTTATGAACTGCTTTACATGTTGCTTTCATGAAAAGATAATTTACAATGTTGGATGCATGGTTTGGCACATTCACATGCTGAAGCACTAAACAGAGTTCCCATTTTAAAGAGTTTGAAAGGATAATAAAATAATTAAAATCATTATGTTATATCTAAATGTTATTAAAATGGAATAGTTCCAAAGAGTTATACCATAGTTATCAATTGGTATCTATTTTTACATAAAGCAAAGTCAGGATATGCAGACATTTTTTGTGAACAATAATAAACTGCATGTATAGCTATGAGCTTTAGTTTTCTTCTAGGTGAGTGTATATGGGAGGTTGCAAGTGGAGAGAGTCAGACAGAGGAATGTTGTACAAAGTGGATATTCTTAGCTAACTTTGAGAGGTACTATGGTGTGTCAGTTAGCACCATAGGCTCCACAACTACTATATATAATATTATATAACTTTAAGCAAGTTACCTAACCTCTTAAGAGCCTAGTTCCCATCTAAAAAAATAGGAATAATAATAATAGGATTTTCCTCATTGGATTGTAACAATTAACTGACTTAATGTAAGGGACTCGTTATATCATCATAAGATGCAGAAAATGTACAGTGTTTTGTTTCAGACCTGAGAATATACAAAGATAATTATTCAGTCACTTTTAAAGTAGTGGCCCTTTGAAGATACAGACCATTATTCCATTTGTCAAATTGTCGAAAATGTTGCTATGTTCTTCTGATATGCCTAATTCTTTATTAGTTAATGCAACAGGTTGTTCATTCACCAAGAGTATGTCAGGCTCTGTGCTAGATGTTGAGGAGACGATAAATAAAAGTATTTCAGCTCTCACGATGCTCAGAGACTACTGAGGGAAACAGACATATAAACCATTAATTACATTATAATATAATATGTACTGTAATGAAGTATAATCTGAATGTTAGGGGAGCAAGAAGATAGACATCTCAGTGTAGGAGGCAGACAGAGGTATCATGGAAAGCTTTTTAGAGGAGATGTGGTCAAACTGAGTATTGAAGGAAATATAAATGATGTTCCAGAATGAGGGAGTATATATAAATGTGAAATAATATGGTATATTTGAACTATGTCCTGTTTGGTCAACATGCCTGAAATTTAGGATGTACGTGAGATTATTAAAAATGCCCTTGTTCCTTCTCTGTACACTTCCCATATTCCTTTCCCCTTTCCCATTGTTTATTATCCTCTCTCCCCTTCCTCCTTAGGTAACTTGGCCAAAGCTTCTATAGCCTGCAAATGATAGAGTTAGAAATCGAAGCCCTGATTCATATCTCTGTTTCCAGAGTCTATGTTTCTCCTGCTATCCTTTGAAGATTTTTCACTCTTTTAGTAAAGTTTGTCATTATTTTCTTAAGATTTTTATGAGAGAAGCTATGTCAGGTTACTTGCTTTATTAAACTAATTTTGACTATTGTATCTGGATTATATGGGACAATAGGATGGGTGCAAGGAGGGAAAGATGTGCTCCACATTAATTCAATTAATTATACATTTACTGAATGTAATTGGACAAGAACCATTGTAGTAGGTATTATTGAATATACAAAGCAAACGTGACAACATGGATAAACCTAGAGGGTATTATGCTAAGTGAGATAAGTCAGACAAAGACAAATACCACATGATCTCATTTATATGTAGAATCTAAAGAATGAAACAAACAAAACAGAAATAGACTCATAGATACTGAGAACAAACTGATGATTTACAGATGGGAGGGGGCTTAGGGAACTGAGTGAAAAAGGTGAAGGGATTAAGTACAAATAGGTAGTTACAAAATAGTCATAGGGATGTGAAGTACAGCATAGAGAATACGGACAGGAAAATTGTAATAACTATATATAGTGCCAGGCAGATCAGGGGGATCAGTTCATAAATTATGTAAATGTCTCACCAATGTGTATACACCTGAAACTAATATAAAATAATATTGAATGTCAACTCTATTTAAAAAATAAAAATTAAAAAATAATTTAAAAACTAAAATTAATGGATATGTATGGAAAAAAAGGTTCCCACACAAAAAAGAAAATACAAAGCAGGTTAAATTTCCTACCCTTAAGAAGGTTACAATCTAATACAGAAAATGATACAGGAAGATACTGAATGCAAAATAACTCATCTATAAGGGGGAGGGGGAGGAGGGAGGTAGATGGGGTAAAAGGGTCAAATATGTGGTGACAGAAAGAAATCTAACTATGGGAGGTGGACACACATTATAAATATATATATATGCCTTACTGTTAAAATGTACAGCTGAAACTTACCAGATTTCGTTAACCGATGTCACCATTAAAAAAAAAAAATTAAAATAAAAAACAGCTTATCTACCAGCTATCAGTTAAGATTAATGCTTAGGAAGGTTCTCAGCTTTTTTTTTTTTTTTAATTATCAACCTCCTAAGGAAGCTTTTAGAGCTTTTAATCCTAATCACCTCCACCCATGAAATTTTAATACCACAGATATGCTGTATATTTATGTACTATATGTAGATCTGTGCTTTATACATAAAAAGAGTACTTTTTTTTTTTCACGCACACCCCCAAGAACCAATTTTTACCCCCTTGGGGGCAATATTCCCCATGTTGAGATTGTATATGCTAGGCTAAGCTATCACTTTCAAAGTCTAAGATTGGTAGTCAAATTCTAGTTTCAGAATTTTGGCAAATATCTACCAATGATTAAATGTAATTTAAAATTAAATTTCCTGAGTTAATAATAAAACTCATGGCATTAGGTCAAAAAAACAAATAATTTTGTATATTCATACCTGTGTGGCTGAGTTCAGGATTGCCACATTATGTGTAACAATATAGTCTGTGTGATGGGAAGGGGAGAATGGAAAATAATTTGAAGATATAACCGTGATGTGGTTGAAAGAAAAACTCAAGTTTGATCATTATTTCAACTTTAGCCCACTCTAATCATCTTAAACTCTTCCTGACATTCATAACTTGTACAGAATTATGTGTTTGTCCTCTTCAGTATGTAATTGCTTCTCTATGAATGCTTAATTCACTCACATGTTAATTTGTATACAGGCCAGAAGTATATACCAACCAGAAGATTCACAGAGTATATACATTCATTTTAGTCCTCAATCTAGAACTAAGACTACAAATGCTATGCTAATTTTTATTCTATATAGGCACTCTCTACAAGTCAGTTTATCAAAGTTAAAGTATCCTCCCCAGAAGAAAGTAGAATTCTCCTGGCCTATTTGCCAAGGAACTGAGGAGGATCTCTGGTGAACTGCCTATGAAGAACTGAATCCTTAACAAGGAACTGAAAGCCTTAGTTTAAAATCCTATGAGGAGCTAAATTCTGTCAACAACCTTGTGAGTGAGTTTGGAAGTGAATCTTTCTGCAGTCAAACAGCCCTGCCCAACACCTGAGATCCTTAGACAATGGACCCAGCTAAGCCACACCCAGGTTCTGACCCACAGATACTCTGAGATAATTTTTGTTGTGTGAAATATCTTCTTTTAAATGATCAACTATTCAATAGGTACCAAAATAATTGGTCAGATTCTGCTTAATACACACCACCTTAGAATTTAGAATTTAGCTCTTCTTTATAGCATTGATCAAAGTTGAATAACATCTCTCTGAATTGGTAAATTACATGAGGGAGAAGACTATTCCTGTCCTGTTTATTACTATAGACTACATATATAACTCAGTTTTTGATACTCAGAAGGCATACAAAATACAGTAATAATAGACCTTAATTTGTTTCCTGAATCATTCTTTTAACCGAATTAGATCCTTACCTCATTTCATATATCAAAATAAAATCCAAATAAATTAAATATTTAAGTCTAAAGAAAACAATTTGTAGATGAAATGTTGGTGAATATTTAATTGTCTGGGAGTGGGGAAAGCCTTATCAAGGATGGTACCAATAGCAATATCTATTAAGCAAAAGATTAATAGATTTGACTGCATAATTTGAAGCTCCCTTTTGTAAAAACAACATTATAAATAAAAGACAGACAAACTGGGAAAATATTTGCAACATATGTAACAAAGGGTTATTTATCTTTAATGTATAAAAATCTCATATGAATTAGAAACATACATATGTACATGTATTAATATATTTGGGGATAGACAGAGACATAAACTGAAATACAAATGACCCAAAAGGTCAACTTTATTAGTAATTGAAATGGAAATTAATACGATTCCATTTTCACCTATCAAAATGGTAGGGACTTTATAAAATGCTAATACTAATGGGAAAGAAACAGGAACAGAATGACAACTTCTACGAGTACAATTTGCTACAGCTTTTCTAGAGGACGATTTGTAAGCAAGAAAAATCTTTTGTTTTTTTTTAGTAAGAAAAATCTTAAAATAAGTATACCCTTCAATCCAGAATTAATTCTTCTAGTAACTTAACCTAAGGAAATTTGTACCAAACTCTGCAAAATGTACAAGGAAGGAAATGATTAAACAAATTATAATATAAAAATTAAAAAATTATGCTACCTTTTAAAATGATATTGCAGAAAAATACGAATTGGTCTGGAAAGATGGTCATGGTATGTGGTTAAATGGGGTGGGGGAAGCAGTTATGAAGCAGTGGTAGAGGTTGGTCCTATGGTGTATTGTGTGCACTCGTATGAGCGAGTTAAGGGGCTTTTTAAAACTTTATTATGTTTTCATTTACATATCATAAGGTTCACATTCATTTTAAGTGTACAAGTCAATGGTCGTAAATAAGCTTACAGAGCTATACAACTATCATATTTCAGTTAAAGGGATTTTTTTCTTATTTACCTATATTTTCTTATATTTCTACAATAAGTGTGTATAACTGGTAATTTTTAAAGTTAAATTCTTCCTTTACTACTGACTTCTCCAAAAAAAAGAGGCAAAATATAAAATGCCAAAATAATTATAATGGCAGTTAAAAGGTTTTCCAAAGAACAAAAAAGGTAACAAGCTAATACCCGTTAATTCTTAGAGGGATTGAAGACTCACAGAGATTGAACAACCTGCTTTCAGTTTGTATGTGTGCCTATTTGCAAAAGGGCTTTACTCTTTTATCCCTACCTGCCCTCTTTCTCTCTGAACTTGCTGATCCTCTCAACATATTTCAGCTTAAAGGAATAAGGAGTTTTAGTTCTGGAGCCCTTAAAATTTCTAACTCAACCTTAATTCTTAAAAGTAAATGGAATTAGACTTGATAAACTTAAGGAAAAATGAATTCAAGAAATAAATGGAAACATGGAATTAAAAAAAAAAAGTAATGGAATAGATTTGCTTTTTGAAAGATCAATATGTAATAACCAGTTGTTACAGCTTTGGAAACTATAGGATATGTACCAAGTAAACACTGATTTCTTGGGAAAAACTACAATGATCTTTCACCCTTAAATATCTTATGCCATCATTGAGATATCAGATCTAAAATGCCCTAAAAACAGGGATGAGATTTGAAATTTTCTGAAGTTTTATCCCACTCAAACACATTTTGCTTTACAAAAATAGAAATAGAACATATACCTATGTTTAACTGTTAGTATGTAAGCCAGTACTGGAATAAATATGAAAATATGGGAAAGAGGATGGTAAATGCCAAAGCCCTTCCATGTCAGGAAAAAATAAAATCCAAAGATACGTTTTTCACACGAGGATCACAGAATATTGTGAAATGAAATTCTAGTTATCTCTACTTCAAGCTCTTTATTTTCTGAATGAGAACATTAGAAGGGTTATGGTTTGCCCATAGTGGCATTATTAGCTAGTTAGTGTCAAAAAGCTTAAATCAAAACCCTCATTCTTTTTTCTTAATCTACTGTTTTTTTCTTTTAATTCTTGGTCATATAGGAGGCAGTATAATAGAGGCTCTGGAATCAAAGTGGCTTCAAATCCTGGGTCACCACATAACTAGCTATGTAATATTGGGTAAGTCAATTATTAATCTTTCTGGGTCTCATCTATTAAGTGGAAGAACTAACAGAATTTACTTCTTAGAAGTTAGTAAAGATTGACATATTAATATACAAACTGTTAATACAGTGCCCGGCACATAGTAAGAATTAAATAAACATTAGCTAGTTATTATTCAGCATAAATAAAGTATTTAAATAATAACATGATAGGCAGGAGTGCAACTAAAAAATTGTAGAAAAAAGGGTCAAAGAAGTTGAATTTGTGTGTGGAGGTGGGAAAAATAGAAAAAGGGCATGGGGTGGAGAGGAAAAGTATAAATCAGGAACTAGGATTGAGTTAGAGCAAGATAACTAGATGGAAACTGGACCATAGGAGAATTTTAAATAAACAATGGATTGAAATTTCTGTAGAAGTTTGGGCTGTGATGGAATTGGTAGCCTTAGGGTCTTAGTAGGAATAGGCTTCAAAAACCATGTTTTCTGAGCCAAGGTGTATGTGTATATGAGAGAGAGAGAGAGACACGTGGGGGGTGAGGAGGGGCGGTGGGGAGAGAGACAGAGGGAAAGAGAGAGAGGGCCGGAGAGAGAGACGGGGAGAAAGAGAGACAGACCTTCCTATAAGCATTCATTATATAAGAAAACTAATTCTTTATACTCTTAAAAAGCTAGCCTAAGTATGATGTGGTTTGTAACACCCAATCAAACAGCAGAAAGTTTGGTTCTGGAGTCAGAGCCAAAATAGTTTCAGGTGGTAGCTGCAGGCATACCTGTTTACCATTGGCAAACAAAGAAACTTTTTGTCAAAGTGTTTGTGGTATGGCCTTTTGTCACTGCTTTTTTCAGAGAAACTTGTTCAAAGTTAACAGAACAGTAATAGCACTCCTGAGAGTTCTATGGACCCCATCTAGAACCTTTCTCCTGAGATAACAATATGCATAATCTCTCTTAAACAGCAGCGTATTGGAAATTAGAATTTTTATAATGTGCGCTTGATTCCCCAGAATGTCCAGACAAATAAAATTGACTGGGTTTAGAGCTGGAAAGGACTTTAGAAGTCCCTCATTTACAGAAGAAGAAACTGAGCCTCAACAGAGTAAACTGATTTGCATGTCACCTAAGTGACCAGTAATAGAGCTGGCACTAGAATTGTAATTGCCTAACTTCTAGTGCAATGTTCTTTCTACTCTGATGGATTATTAACTTTATGTATATATAAACTGGTTTTTAAAAAACTGATCTAGGGGTTCCTAAATACTTCCCCAGGAATTGGTGCTAAATTGGCTGTAAAATATTATTAGTAGTGCTTCTTAGAGATACATATCTTGGACTCCATTCCCAGGATTCTGATTCAGTATGGTCAGGATATGGAATCTGTATTGTTAGAAGCTACCCAGTTAATTCTCTTGCTCATCCATGCCTAGGAAGTATTCTCTGGTCCAGCCTTTGATCAGATACAGCAATCTCATCAGTACTTTCAAATAGCTTCTGCTTGAATACCTCCAATATAAAGTCTATTATATAAACAAGTCTTTTACGGCATGATACTGAAATGGAGGAGGATGAGGATGGGGTTTAGGTTCTGTTTTAAACTTTAGAAAACTCTCCTCAGGCTTAGGCAGAGAAACAGGAATTCTCCACATATGAACAATCAATTGGGCACAGATAGTCAGTTCACATAATTTGGGGCTAATTAACAGAAACATGAAAAAAGGCAGAAGATCTGTTGAGTTCAATAGTGGAACCCAGATGGACTTAATGATTCTTTTCCATAAATTAATTCTGTGTCCAAAATCAGTTGAACTCATAGTTTTGGGCACTTAAGAATTCTCTACATACGATTCTTTGAAGCTAACCTAATCCTTAGTTATTGCTCCAGCACCAGGCTTAAGGCAGTCAGCACATAGCATTCTCATGGTGACTCTTATTGGTCTGATCTAATCAAACTGAAGGGAAAGACTTACATTCCATAGTAGGTAAGAGGTTTCCTTTCAACCTGTAAGTGAACAAGGATACATATTACCACTATTGCAGCTGGATATTATCATGTGACCAAGAGGGAATCCACTTGAGGGTGAACCCAACAGATAGAAGGACAGAGCTGTGAGAATTGCATGGAAATGGGGCCAGAACATGGTTGCACTTTACCCAAAGAGACCCTAACCACTAGACTTTCTGTTTTGTGAGATAATAAAATTTCATATTATCTGAGCCTGAGTCAGGCATCATTATGCAGCTGAAAATATTTTAAGTATACGTACATAAAAAATAGCAGGAGATTCAGCCTAACACTTTGTTTCAAAATAAGTATAATGTGACCAGCTCTAAACCCTCAAACCAATAGCAGAATTATATTTAATAATTTAATCAATGAGTATGTGACCTGGAGTCATTGGATCCCTAGCTTTATCACCAACTTTTTGTTTACATGGCAATTGTCCACCCACACAACTATAAACTTTTATTGGGAGGCACAGTCTAAGAAAGGCTTTCTAACCCCATTCAGTAGCTTTGTGTAGTATTTATATTAGTATCTACTTAACAATAGGTAATGGATTTGTATAGGAGATTTATGTATTTATTTAGCACTCACTATGCAAGGACTAAAAGAAAGGTGGGGCCATTGAGGTACAAGTGAAACTTGGGGGCTAATGTCAAGGAAGCAGTAGAAAAAATTGTTTTGAGGAAGAAAAAATAATCAGCCATTCAAGTGCTGCTAAGAGCTCTTTTAGAATGTAAAATGCAGGTGAGTAGGCAAGACATTCACACTGTAAAACAAAGGCACACTATAACACTAAGTTGCATATAGTAAATGTCATGTGAATTTAGTCTGTACGTTATAGCTCTGTGCTACACAAACTGTGGTCCATGGAACAGCAAAAAAAGCATCCCCCAGGAACTGTTAAAATTGCAGAACTTCATAACTCTAGAATCTACTGAATCCGAATTTTTTGTTTTAATAAACTGATGAAGGCTGGCATTTTATAAATTTGACCTGTTGGTATGCAATATGAATTGGAAAGAACAGAGGCTGAAGTAAAGGGACAGGCTTGATATTTTACCACTTCTCTCTTCCTTTTAATTGAAAATTTTTATGTATATATAACTTGTTTTATATACACAATTTATTTTTCATATTCAAAAACATGTGTATATATAGAAGTTATATATATATAATTCCTTTTTTACCTTTAAAACTTTGTATATATTTATATATAATTTGCATAACATGTATGAGTGCTTTATGTTATATAATTCTATAGGTATAATAATACATATAATTCTTTTTTCACCTTTAAAAATTGTGTATTTTTAACACTATTCCCTACTGATTTATGAAGAGATTCCTTATTTTTTTAAACAACTTAATGGTATTTCATTGACTGAATAAATGATTATTTATTTTCAGTATCTATGATAGACATTTAAGTTGTTACAGATTTACTTTTACCAGTGAATGACTACATGTGTAAATCATTTCCCTTATGTATCAATATATCTGTGGAATTAAATTCCAGAAATTGAATTGTTAGGTCAAAAAGAATAAGTACGTTTTAAACATTTCGACTGTTACTGACCAATTGCCCTCAAAAGAGGTAGTACCAATTTACATTTTCCACTCTAAGTGTGTGATATCCAAATTTTTAACATTTACCTATCTGATAGATGAAAAACAGTAGTACCTTGTTGTTGAGGTTGAGCATCTTTTAATGTATCAGGAACCATTTGGATTTCATTTTCTGTGAGCCATCTGTAATTATATGAATTGTCTTTTCACTTTTTTGATGGTACTGTTCGTAGCACAAAAATTGTTAATTTTGACGGTCTAATTTATTTATTTTTTCTTACATCATTTGTGCTTTTGGTGTCATATCTAAGAAGCCATTGTCTAACTCAAGATCACAAAGATATACTCTTAACATTTTCTTCTAAGAGTTTTATAGTTTTACCTCTTATATTAGGTCTATAATTCATTTTGAGTTAATTTTTTTGTATGGTATAAATGTATGGGTTCATTTCCAGACTCTCAGTTCTATTCCATTGATCTATATGTCTATCCTTCTGCCAGTGCCAGACTATCTTGATTACTGTAGATTTGAAGGAAGATTAGAAATTATGAACTGTGAGCCTTCCAATTTTGTTCTTTTTTTCAAGTTGTTTTTGGCTGTTCTAGGTAACTTGTGTTCCATATGAATTTTATAATCAGCTTGTAAATTTCTGAGGAAGAAAAGCAAGCTGGATTTTTAACAGGAATTATGTTGAAACTATAGATCAATTTGGCAAAAATTGCCTTCTAAACAATATTTTCTTTCAATACATGAACATAGACTGTCATTCCATTTATTTACATATTTAATTTCTTTCAACAATGTTTTGTAGTTTACAGCACTTCTTTTGTTGAATTCATCCCTATTTTATTCTTTTTGATGCTGTTGTAAATGAAATTGTTTTCTTAATTTTATTTTCGTAATGTTCATTGCCAGTATACAAAGATACAATTGATTTTTTTGTATTGATCTTTTATCCTGTAACCTTGCAGAGCTCATTTATTAGTTTGATGAATTTTACATATGAATACATCCATGTAATCACCAGCAAGATAACAATATAGTACATTTCCAAGACCCCCATCATTACTGTACTTCCCCAAAGATAACCACTGTTTTCACTTTCATCACTGTTAGTGCCTTTTGCTTGTTCTTTAACTTCGTATAATGCAATCATACCTAGGCAATTTTTCATGTCTGTCTTCTTAACATAATGTTTGTGAGATTCAGCCACGTTTTTGCATGTATCAGTGGTTCTTACTCTTTTATTGCTTTGTAGTGTTCCATCTGTATGAATATACCACAAAATATTGATGTATTTTTCTTTTGGTGGACATTTGAGTTGGTTCTGGTTTGTGGCTATTATGAATAAAACTGCTGCAAACAATCTTGTATGTGAATTTTGGTGAACACATGCATGTATTTCTGTGGAAATCTAGAAATAGGATTGTTCAGTCAGAGAACAACACATACAGAAAAAACCACAAACCAATCTCCTTCTTGATAGTTCAGGTCCTTTGTCAGATATTTTCTCCTAGTTGTGCCTTGGCTTTTTGCCTTCTTAATGGTATCTTTTGATGAACAGAAAAATGGAAGTTATTAATTTTAATGAAATCTAATGTATCCATTTTTCTTTTATTGTTAGCGTTATTTTTGTGTGTGTCCTGTTCACGAAATCTTTGCACACCTTGATATCATGAAGATATTCGCTTATGTTTTCTTCTAGAAGCTTTATTGTATTTAGTTCTATTCAGTTTTATCACACATTTAGCTTCATGCATCCACTAAAACAGTCAAGATGCAGAACAGTTCCGTCACCACAAAGATTCCTTCTGTTGTCCTTTAATCACCACAGCCCTTTCATCCTTCTCCCTCCTCCATTCCTAACCCTTGATAATGACTAATTTTTCTATTTCTAAAATTTTATCCTTTCAAAAATGTTATATAAATAGACTCATTCAGCTTATTAATTTTGAGGTTGTTTTTTACCACTTTAATTCCCTTGAGAGCCATCCAAATTGTTTTATTAATAATTTGTTCCTTTTTATTGCCGGGTAATATTCCATGGTATTCATATGCCACAGTATAATCATTCACTTATTGAAGGACGTTGGATTGTTTTTAGTTTGGGGCTGTTATGAATAAAACTGCTACAATCTTTCATGTACATGTTTTTGTGTGAATATAAGTTTCCATTTCTCTAGGATAAATGCCCTAGAGTGCAATTGCTGTGTCATATGGTAATTACATATTTAAGTTTATAAAAAACCTCCAAGCTATTTTCCAGGGTGGTTGTTTCATTTCACCTTTTCATTCGCAATATATATATGATGTGGTTTCTCTGCCTCTTCAACATCATTTGGGAGTATCCTATATTTTATTTCAGCCATTCTAATGGGTGCATAGTGATATCTGTGTTTTTTTAACTTGCATCTTCCTAATGTCTAATGATGTTGAATATCTTTCTGTGTGCTTATTTGTCACCTATATATCCTCTTTGATAAAAAAAAAACTGTTCATGTGTTTTGTATATTTTCTAATTGGGTCGTTCCATTTGTGTTTTTTTAATTGTTGAATTTTGAGAGTTCTATATTATAGATACTAGTCTTTTGTCATATATGTGGTTTGTAAATATTTTCTCCAAGTCATCTGTGGCTTTTGTTTTTCCTCTTCTTAATGAGGTCTTTCACAGAGCAAAGTTTTTAATTTTTCATGAGATAAAATTTATCAATTTTTTTTTTATTGATGCTTTTGGTGTCAGATCTTAAGAACTCTTTACCTAGCCCTAGGTCCTGAAGAGTTTCTCCTAGTTTCTATCCTAAAAGCTTTATAGTTTTACAGTTTATATTTAAATCTGGGATCCATTTTGAGATAATTTTTGTATAAGGTGTATAATTTAGGTTGAGGTTCAGTTCTTCAGCTACGAGATATCTAATTACTTCAGAACCATTTGTTGAAACGCTATCCTTCTTCACTTAAATTATCTTTGCACTTCAATCCAGTATAGTTGTGTTCATCTATTTCCGTGTCCTATATTTCGATCTATGTATCTATCCCTCCAACGACCCCATACTGCCTTTATTATATAGCTCGGTAGCAAGCCTTAACAGTAGGTAGAGTGATTCCTCCCACATTTTCTTTTTCAGGTTTTATTTTTGTTTATTCTTCAGTATTTTATTATTCTTTACTATTACGAATGTATTTTGTTATACTTTCTAGTTGGTTATATTACTAATTTTAAAATTAGCTGTTGCTTTTTGAATGTCACTCTTTCATCTATATAACTAATGTTTTTTTAAATTGGTTCTGATGGTAAGTTGGGACAGTGAGATGAAGAGGAGGATGGAACAACTGACACTCTTGAATGAGGCATCAGAATGGCTTCTTCCTTAGACCTTATCCAAATGTAGGCCATTTGAACTAGCTTAGCCATTCAGGAAGGCCTAGGGAGAATCCAAAGGCACACCTTGAAGAGGAAAGCAGTGAAACAAATACCCACTCTAAAGACAGAAAAGCTTTAGTAATTTCCCAGAAGAATGAGAAAGAAAATCATCACAGTTCAATTGTGTTTTGTCTTGTCTTCACCTACTGTTGGAAGGGGAAGTTGTGGAACAGTTATGCAAAATACTGCAAAGAGAAAGTGTAACTGAGGAAATTAAATAAACCTCTTTTCTAATACTAGGGGATGGACCATTCCTAAAAACTATAGTTTTAAAAACAATGTTTTTAAATAACTAGTTGAGCCCTTGGATCTCCATAGGGAGACCCAGAGATTATATTGGGAGTAAGGACTGGAGAAAGGTGAAATTTCTGTGTGAAAGAAAATGTGAGAAAAATCGATATTGCTTCAAAATTGAATAGGGCAGAAAAAATTTAAGAAGGACAAAGGAAAGAAGAGAAAAAAGAAAGCCAAGAGTTTATGACATAAGGCAGAATCTAAGGAGGAAAATGCCTGAGGAAGTTTTGTTTTTATTGTGCTTTATACTTTTTAAGAACAAGTTTATTTGTTTGTTTGTTTTAACATCAGTTTATTTTATTTTTTAAATAATTTTTTTATTTTTTCAATTGCAATTGGCATACAATATTATATTAGTTTCAGGTATACAACACAGTGATTAGACATTTATATAATTTACGAAGCGATCACTCCAATAAATCTATCATTCCATTGGGCATCATACATAGTTATTACAATATTATTGACTATATTTCCTATTTGGTAACTATTTTGTAACTACCAACTTGTACTTCTTAATCCTTCCCCCTTTTTCACCTGTTCTCCCAACCTTGCTCCCATCTGGCAACCATCAAAATATAAGAACAAGTTTATTTAAATACAACTTGTAGTTTTATTCTGTTTCCAAAAAAACCTTTAGGAAAGTCAGCTTCACAGAACTTCACAGACTTCAACAAAGACTTGAGTGATTTTTTTTCTCCTAGTTGAAGTCTATGTCATTTCTTCTTTTGCAAGAATGAGCTCATTCTTGTTTTACCACCTCTGAGCACTTTTCTCTTAAGCCCCTAGACTGAATTGGGTGTGCTGTGCCTTTTGTGTGCTATTAAAACTCCTATTAAATGCTATTAAAAAAACAGCCAAACATCTGATGCCTCCATGGTTTTTGGCAAAATTATGGGGGAGTTGAAGTTTGTCTTTATCAATCTCCCACATTTCTTTCTACTCTCTCAGTATCCCTGCCCTCTAGGTAACCAGCCCCTGCATCCTGACTGAAAGCTCTCAAAATTCTCCTGCCTTCTAGACTTTCTATTTACAAAGTTTCTTCTTTCTCCTCTCTCTATTATCAGAGAATCTGCTTAGTAGTTTGGTTATGTAATTATCTGATCAATTTAAGTAATCCTTGAATTAAGATATGACTAAAATTTTAACTATTCTCTTAGAAAATTTGTACTTTAAAACATCTGTCAATTCATATTTACCAGGAGGAATATCTTTTAATGCTTTCTGCCCTGTGCATCCTCCACTGTCTCTTGGTTCCTTATCTAATGTTCAAGAAAGTAAAATATGTAGAATGGAGATGGCATCATTTGTTGAAGCCACTTTTAAAGATGATAAAATTAAGGGCCAGAGAATTTGACTAACTTGTAAGAGGTACAGGCAGACAGCAATAGTAAAATAGTGACTGTTGAAAATAGGTTTTCATGGTTAAGTACTCATATTGCCAAACAAAAAACTAACTTCTGTTTTCAAAGGCCAAGTGGATTTTGTGAAACCATTTAAGGTCTCACCGAATTTCCCTGAGTCTAGATGGTACAGTCTCTCTCAGAGAGTCTGGGTTGTTTTGCCACCTTTTTTCTTCCTTTACTATTCCTGAAAATAGTTCAAAACAGTGGGAATAACCTACATATTTTTCAATGAAATGTCTAAACAAAAAACAAGAAGTGACTTGCCAAAAGTAGCCTTCAAAGTAGAAAAATGAATTTAATTACTCTGACTAGATTAAGTTGCCTACTAAAATAACCTGGGGTTATATAGATCAACAGGGAAAACTTCTCTATTGTTTATCACTGTGGCTGTAAACACCACTAGAGGAAATCTCAGAGTCTAGCTCGTCAATGAAGGATCTTAGACCAAAAAATATTTGTCAAAGGTCAGTCTAACTAATTAGAGGAGTGAGGACCAAAAGTAAGAGTTCGAATTTCCAAACTCAATGCTCTTTCCATTCTACCAAGATGTTTCATTGTGTGGTCATGGAAAACTGGAAAGGCTTGGTGGCCTGGACACCCCATCTATTGCCAGCCTTTCTAGTCACAGCACACAAAACTAATGTGGAAACTTCCTTTAATAAGCTTTCATCAGTATCATGTTATTCTAAAGTTGTTGGTGCCTTTGACCCATACAGATGACTTTCTTTCATCCATAATATTGACTGGTTTAATGAACAAGACATAATTTAGGGAAGGTTCAACAGAGTCATTATACTGTCATCTTCAGGTTACCTCTGATGCTCCTACTATTCTTCATACAGAACCACAAACCATCTTCAACACTGAAGGGAAACCTCTCTGCTAGGCCTTTGTTGTTTTTTTTAAATATATATATATATATATATATATATATATATATATATATATATATATATATCTGCCCTCTGCTACCATTTTAAAGCTAAGATTAATTTTTTCTCTTATCATTATTAGTTGAATCTCTGTCCCCATTATCCCTGTCTTCAGTCATTTTCTTTTCATTACCTTCAAGTCTATCGCTCTGCATATCACTAGTCATATTGCCTATTATCTCTGCCTCAGGTCTTGGCTCAGCTGTGTCCACTGGTTTTATCTCAGCAGCTAAACTTGCCTGAGTTATTAACCCATCCCTTACTACTGATTCATTTCCTATCTCTGGCTCTGTCTGAGTCCATAGGCCTCTGATTCAGCCTGAGTTTCTAGCATTTTGGGGGTCTGTCATACAAATGACTTTCTTTTGGGGTCTTTGGCCCTGTCTACATCTCTGACTGTGTCTGCACCCCTGCCTCTGTTTCAGTTCTTGATTGTCTTTCTGAACTTGACTGCCTTTCTGATGCCTGACTCATCCATGGAGAAACACCTACATTTATCTCAGTTAGACCCATTTCTACTGTGACTAAATTTTCTATCTTGTCCTTGTTGTGGGGATCACACAGAGATTTTGATCCAAAGGAGAAACCTGAGAACTTAGATGATTGAGTCCGGAGAGGAACACTAACAGAAAAAGAAAAGATCAGGGTCAGCATTGTGGATTAGTAATAGATAAAATCTCAAGTCATCAAACACCCTGAAGAATAGCACTGACTTAGTTATAATGGATTAGATTAACAATACATTTCTGAATATCCTGTTTATTATTTTTAGGGGCCTGGGATTAAAAATGTTGATCCCAGCTTTTCTGTAGTAGTGTTTCCCAGGGGTTATGCAAGCCAATTCATTGGGGCATAGGAAGAAATTAATAGTTTCTTTTTGTATTTTTAGCAGATTGTGTTTTAAATTCTATGACAGTATATTTTACAATATAAATGAATATATTAGTGACATAACACGTACTTTATAAATAAGCATGTATCTTTTATAATGCTTGCTAAAAAGTGTTTTACTAATAGAATATGCGATGCAATAATTTGGAGACCACTATTTTAGTTAATTAGTAAAAATATGTACATGGCTTAGAAGGATTAAAGAAGAGTTATACAGGCAATTAAGCAAGATGGGAGAGTGAAGGGCTTCTGTTTTGACTGGAATAAGGTTATCAAAGTAGAGACTATAAATAAGATGGACAGACTAGATAGCTAACTAGCTTTATAGTAATTTTCTGAGTGCTAGAAGAGCCTATACAATTTCTCCACCAGCCCATCTTAGAGACATTTCCATTGGGTTAAGTAATTTGGTAAAGGAAAGAGAAATGGCATAGAAGGGGAAGAAATACAAGGATTCCAACCTCATCATGTTGTACCTGAGATGAAACAGAAGATGGATATGCCCAGATCTGTGTAGGTTTTGCCTCATGGCCCTTTGGTGAGAGAAATGCTGAATCATATAATAATGAGGATGGTGGGGGCAGAGATGAGGAAGAAGGTGCTGGAGTATTTTGAGGTAGCCAGGGGAAGGGGAAAGGGAGAGGCTTGGCTGGAGCAGAGGTGACCTGCCCTTAAAGGAGGCTACACAGGACTAGGGAAGGGACCTAAGGCACAAAGGAGGATAGAATCAGGGCTTATCTTACAGTTAATGGAGTCAGACTAAGGAGCTAACAAGTGGGTGGCTTCACAGACACCAGTAAGGATCTTCTTCCCATCTCCTCATTGACATGTGGGATTCTTTTAACAAGGAAAGAAATAATTTATTCCACAATGAGAGAAAAGATGAAATTATAACTATACCCTTGAGAGGTATATTATGAGGTAACTTACATATTAAGGTGTAAATGACTAATGTTTCTTTTTCTGAGGGAAGTTGTGAGTGCAAAAGGTAAGAAATAGCACAAGGTCATTAGGCGTTAGCATCCAATAATTAAGGGACTGTGGCTTTTAAGTTGTTGGGGGAGTCTAGTCAAGACAAACTTGGGCAAATTTACCCTACTTGGATGAGCTGTCCTTATATGCTTGTCAATCAGGGAAGAAAAGTAGTGGGGTTGTGGGAAAGAAAAAGGAAGAGTGGCGAGCTGTGGGGGATCTGAGCAGATCTACCAAAGGTGGGGGCTCGAGGATTTGGAAAATATACACAGGGTGCCTTTGGTATGTGGCTCCAATAGAGATCAATGTGGCACAAGATCCAGAACCCTGCCAAGAGCCTCTGGTCTTTCAGCACGATGAGCTGAACCCAGTGTAAAGGGGACAGGCAGAGCAGCAGGACCAACATAAAGCCCAAGAGTCAAGCACAGAACATGAAGATGTAACTTAAGGTCCTCTGCAGGAGCTGTCGCTAGTAGGGCGGGATAGCATAGGAGTGGTGTATGCGGTGAGGGAGAATTGGCTGCAGTGAGGAGGGGAGGAGGGCATAAGAAAAGGCATTTCATCTCAGGTGTCTCCATTTCCAGTCAAAGAAGAGACAAGCCCTGGATCTTCTGCTGGGGGAATGCCTCCTGCCTCAATACTTCAGGGTGTTTTTCACCTCTGGCTCCAGAGCTTCCCACTGGTTTTTATTTTTTAATATTAACTTTTTCATAATATATTTCTTTTTCACCTGTTCTGTTTTTTAAAAAATGGAGTAATTTTTGCCTCTCCCCCATGTCACACAAAAGCTGTTTCCTCCAATAGGACCCCATGCTCTCCGCACCCTACAAAAGGCTTCCTCGCCCTGTATGTTGGATAGTCTGAAATGCTGGCATTGCAAACACTGTCAAAGGTCACCACATTTCTTTCCTTTCTTTCTATCTTAGTTTCTGGCTCACTGCTCTTCTCAACTGCTCTAGAACCTAACCTTCTTTGCCTTAACACCCTTTCCTGCCCCCTCTCCCCACCACAGGGAATAGAACACATAGTCAGAACAGAAGTCAGAACACATAATATGGTACAGTGTCACTGTCTTATTTGCTAGATCTGGTCCAATCCCTTTTTCCTGACCAAGTCTCTGCTCAACTCCAGACACTTAGAGACACCTGCCTGCCGAACCTGGATTTCTCACAGATTCACCACAACCAAGAGATCTTTAAGAAATGTAGTCATTCTTTTTCTCTCCATCCTCCACCCCCATCCTGTGCCTTTTTCTTATCTCCCACTAGTCAATCACAATGCAGTCTGCCAGTTCCACCTCTTTAATGTTCTCAAGGCAATCTTGTATTTCTATGTCTACTTCCTTAGAACATTGCTTTGTCATCTTTGTTCTGGATTTCTGCAGTTGTTTTTTACCTCATCTCTCTGCTATAAGGCTTTCTCTCTTTCAGTTTATTCTCCATAAAGTTACCAAGATTGATGGCTCTAAAATACAAATTTGATCGTGTCTCTCCTCTCCTTAAAAGACTTTCATTGCACCCCACTGCCATGAGGTAAAGTTCTAACTTGTTGGCATGAATAGGTTAAACCCAGCAAGAATGGGTTTCTGCTTGCTAACCAACCTCATTCAATCATTCAATACCTCCTCTGAACCAAATGTTGTATTAGGTACTGAGGATGCAGTGATGTGTTGGATATCTTCCATGTGCCCCTCTGGATCCACTCTCTCTCCTTGCTCAAGGAGGCTGACTATTGTGGGCTACATCAATGGGTTCCCCTGCCATTCAACTTCCGATTAGGCTTGACCAATGGCAGGAATGGGCAGAAGATCAGAGACCCAGAAATCAGTGTGTTTATTCACTGGTTCTATCTTTACCAGCTTGCTGAGTTTGCCTGTGTCCCTTTACCTAAGGTGGAACTCCTAACAGGCAGCCCTTTCCTTTGAGCCAGCTTTTTCTGTTCTGGTAACTGCTGCTTTTGCTTAGTGATCAGGCTTATGAGTGGTAATGACTTCCCACTGATGGCTTCCCCAAATCCTTTTCAGTGCAAAGACACTTTGTAAATATTCCCTTAACTCTCCCAGATTAACCAATTCGAGCAAGCCATCTGTTCCTTGCTGCATGTGGTCCTCACCGTCATGGAGAAGAAAGCCTATGACACCCAAGTTAATTCACTCCTTCCTTTTCTCCTCATGTTCCAAACAATTTTATTCTTTTTTGCAGTTTCATAACCCCACCATGGTCTATCCCTAGCACATAGCGAACATGGTATCTATCTTGCACATGCTATCTATCACACATCCCACCTCATCTTTGTTTGGGTTAACATTAGTCAAGATTCATTTCAGTCTAACTTTTTTTGGGAAGCCTTCCCTGAATCCAGCCTTCAGTCCCAAACTTTGTGCTCCTACAGCACTTTGTGTTTACCTCTTTCATAACTTCTATACATAATATTATAATTTGTATTTTCTTCTGTTCCATGAACTCCTTCAGCTGCAAGGACATATCCTATTCAGCTTTGTGTACTCAACATCTACCACAGTGCTTAGAACATAATAATGATTCAAGAAATGTTTCTCGATTACAATTGAAAATTAAAAAGATAAAAAGAAAAAAGTGGACCTGTGGTTTATAGTCTGACATGCAAAGAGCTCGAAAGTAGTCACTCCATTATAACAAGTAAAAAATGAAACAAATGGAAAAATCAGAGTAGTGAGACCACAAGGCAAACCATGGCCCCCCCAAATTGGAGAACTGGAAAGGCAAATACAGAGAATCACAATTTACTAGAGCAGAAACCTCTTCAGGAACCAGTGTAGGGCAGAAAAATCTAAACTGTAATTGAAGAATTGCTGGAGGTTTAGTGTGAATAAGTCTTAGAAATTAAAAATGTGAGAGTACCCAGTCATAGAGAGGTTCCAAGACTCTAGTGAATTTTACTTCCAGCAGGTTCTCTCAATGAATAATCAGAGACAAATCCCCTCATGCTTCTAGCAAAAGGAAGAGAAAAGGAACCAGTTTGAAATATGCAGAGCATTCTGTTTTTCTTAACAAGGCCTTCCTTAAAGAAACTATCTTACCAGAGCCTAAACTTTTGGGGTTTTATCAGAGTTTAACTGACCTGGAGAAAAGACACAACTCCAGCCTGCTCTAACCTTTCATGTGTAGGGAGGGAAAAGCCCAATTCAGCCCACTCTATCCATCTATCCCACCTAAGAGGGTTGGGAGGCCTGAGAAGCACTTGTGAAGTTCACAGTCTAGAGGCATAGGCTCATTAAAACACTGAGACCTAATTACAGGACTATTGTAATTAGTCCTGTAGTAAGCTCTGTTTACTGCAATTTCTTTTACCCGTACATCATGTCCAGCTATCAAGACAAAATTACGAGACATATTAAAAGGCAAAAAATATTGTTTTAAGAGACAGAGCAAGCATCAAAACCAGACTCAGATGTGGTAGGGGTGTTGGAATTACCAGACCAGGAATTTAAAACAACTATGATTAATATGCTAAAGGCTCTGAAGGGTAAAGTACAGAACATGCAAGAACAGATGGGCAATATAAGAAGGGAAATGAAAATTCTAATAAAAAATAAAAAAGAAATGCCATAGATCAAAAATACTGTAACAGAAATGAAGAATGACTGTGATGGGCTTATAAGTAGACTGGACGTGGCTGAGGATAGAATCTTTGAGCTTGAGAATATGTCAATAGACATCTCCAAAATGGAAATCCAAAGAGAAAAATGACTGAAAATATGGAACAGAATAATCAAGAACTGTGGGACACCTGCAGAAAGTGTACCATACACAAAATGGGAATATCAGAAGAAGAAAAAGAAACAGAAAAAATATTTGAAGCAATAATGACCGAGAATCCCCCCAAATTAATATCAGACACCAAATCACACATCCAGGAAATACAGAGAACACCAAGCCAGATAAATGCCAAAGAAGAAAAACTATAGCTAAGCATATCATGTTCAAATGGCAAAAACCAAAAGAAAAGAAAAAATCTTGAAAGAAGCCAAAGGGAAAAAAATCACCTTACCTATAAAGGAGCAAAGTATTACATCTGACCTCTCCCGGAAACCATGCAAGCAAAAAGAGACTGGAGTGAAATATTCAAAGTGTCAAGAGCAAAAAAAAAAAAAATCACCAACCTGAATTCTATACCCTATGAAATTACCTTCAAAGTGAAGGACACGGAAAGTGGATTAGTGGTTACCAAAGGGAAGGGGGAAGGAGGGAGGTAGATAGGGATAAAAGGGGTCAAATATTTGGTGATGGAAGGAAATTTATCTTTGGATAAATCAACCTATTCGATTTTATTAACCAGTGTCACCCCCAATAGTTTTAATAAAAACAAGCAAATACCAAAAAAAAAGTAAAGGGATGGAGAGAGATATACCATGCTAGCACTAATAGAAAGAAAGTAGTAGCTATATTAATTTCAAAAGTGCAGACTTCAGAGAAAGGGAAGTTATGAGGGATAGAGGGGTGTTACATAATGATAAAGGGGTCAGTACTCCAAGAAAACATAAAAATCTTTAAAATGTATGCACCTAATAACATAATATCAAAATACATGAAGCAAATACTGATAGAACTGCGAGAAGGAAACATCAATATCATAGTTAAAGACTTCAACTTCTCTCTATCAGAAATGGACAAATCCAGCAGGCAGGAAATCAGTAAGGACATAGTTGAACTCAACAGTACCATCATCAATCAACTGGATATAATTGACATCTGTAGACAACGTCATCCAGCAGCAGCCAAATACACATTTTTCTCAAGCTCATGTGGAGCATTCACCAAGATAGACCACATTCTGGGCCATAAAACACACCCTAACAAATTTTAAAAGATTGAAATCATACAATGTGTGCTCTCAGACTACAATAGAATTAAACTAGAATTCAATATTAGAAAGTTAACTGGGAAATCCCCAAATACTTGGAGATTAAACAACACATTTCTAAATAACATGTGGATCATGGCAGAAATTGCAAGAGAAATTTAAAAATATTTTGAACTAAATGAAAATGAAAATATAACATCAAAATTTGTGGATGCATTGAAAGCAGAGTTTAGAGGAAAATTTATAACATTGAATGCACATTTTGGTAAAGAAGATCTAAAATCAATAATCTATGCTCTCACTTTAGGAAATCAGAAAAAAGAAGATCAAATTAAGTTCAAAACAAACAGAAGAGGAAATAAAAATTGGAGCAAATATCAATGAAATTGAAAACGGAACTGCTTGAGAAAATCAATAAAATTAAAAGCTGATTCTTCCAAAAGGTCAATAAATTGATAAGTCTCTAGGCCAGGCTAACTAAGAAAAAAAGAAAGAAGACATAAATTATTAACATCAGAAGTGAAAGAAAGAACATCACTACAGATCTCATTAAAGGATAATAAAGGAATATTATGAACAACTCTATGTCCCTAACTTATAACCTAGATGAAACAGACTAATTGCTTAAAAGACACAATCAAGCAAAACTCATACGAGAAATAGACAATCTGAATTATTCTATATCTATTTTAAAACTTGTATCAATAATTGATAACCTTCCAAAACTAAAAGCACCAAGCCCAGATGGGGTCACTGGTTAATTCTGCCATACATTTAAGGAAGAAATTATACCATTTTTTTACAATCTCTTCCAGAAAATAGAAGCAGGGGGAATATTATCTAATTCATTCCATGAAGCAAGAATTACCCTAATACAAAACCAAAGACATCACAAGAAAAAAGCAGACCAATATCTCTTATAAAATAGATGCAAAATCCTCAACAAAATATTAGCAAATTGAATTTAACAATGTATTAAAAGAATTATACACCACAACCAATGGGATTTATGTCAGGTATGAAAGGATGGTTTAACATTAAAAAATCATTTAACGTAATTGATAATGTCAATGGGAGAAAAAAAAACAACAAGAAAAATCACATGATCATATCAATAAATGTAGAAAAAGCATTTGATGAAATCCCACAACTTTTCATGATAAAAACTCTCAGCAAAGTAGGAATAGAGGGGAATTTGCTCAACCTAATTTTTTAAAAATCTACAAGAAAAACCTATAGCTAACATCATACTTAATGGTGAGAAACTAGAAGCTTTCCCACTACAACCAGGAACGAGGTGAGGATGTTCTCTCTCATCTCTCTCACCACTCTTTTTTAATACTGTATTGGAATGCACTAATATAAGAAAAGGAAATAAAAGGTATAGAGATTAGGAATGAAGAAATGTAATTGTCTTTGTTCGCAGGTGACATGATTGTGTAGAAAATGCAAAAGAATCAAAAAAATTCCTGGAAATAATAAGTAATTAGTAAGATTGAAGGATATAAAGTTAATATACAAAAGACAATCACTTTCTTATATACCAGTAATGAACAAGTAGAATTAAAAATTAAAAACAATATCATTTGCATTAACAAGCCCTAGAATGAAATACTTAGGTATAAAGATAGCAGAACATGTGCATGACCTATATAAAGAAAAATATAAAACTCTGATGAAAGAAAATAAAAAACAATTAAATGGAGAGATATTCCAAGTTCATGGATAGGAAGACTCAATATTGTCAAGATATCGATTCTTCCCAACTGATTTATAGATTCAATACAATCCAATCAAAATGCCAGCAAGTTATTTTGTAGGTATCAACAAACTGATTTTAGTGTTTCCATAAAGAGGCAAAAAACCTACAATAGCTAATACAATATTAAAGGAGAAGAACAAAGGACTGACAGTACCCAAATTCAAAACTTCTTATAAAGCTACAGTAATCAAGACAACTGTTATTATAGAAAGAGTAGAGAAATAAATCAACAGAACAGAATAGAGATCCCAGAAATAGACCCCACATAAATATAGTCAACTGATTTTTTGACACAGAACAAAGGCAGGAGCAAAGACAGTCTTTTCAACAAATGGTGCCGGAACAACAGAACATTTTCATGCAAAAAGAAAAAATGAATCTAGACATAGACATTACACCCTTCCCAAAAATTATCTCAAAATGGGGCAAAAACCTAAGCGCAAAACACAAAACTATAAATCTGCTAGAAAATAATATAGAAGAAAATGGGTGACATTGGGGTGTGGCAATGACTTTTCAATGCAACACCAAAAACACAATTCCTTAAAGAAATAATTGATAAATTTGTATTCATTACAATTAAAAACTTCTGGTCTGCAAAGACATGGTCAAAAATAAGAAGACAAGCCACACACAGACTGTGAGAAAATATTTGCGAAGGATACATCTGATAAAGGACTGTTATCCAACATACATGAAGAACTTTTAAAACTAAAAAATTAGAAAACAAAAAACCTGGTTTTAAAATGAGCAAAAGACTTGAAAGTCACTCTGTAGAGAAAAATATGAGACCAGAGGTGCTGCAATGTATAAAACATAAAACAAACAAACAAACAAGTCACTAAACCTTTGAAGAAACAGGAAAATATAATCCATACTCAAAAAAAGCAGTCAAAAGAAACAAACCTCAAGATGACTCAGATGTTGCAATTAGAAGAAAAGGACTTTAAAACAGCCATTATAAATTTCTATAAGGATTTAAAAGAAGATAAGTTCATAATGAATGAACAGATATGTGGTCTCACCAAAGATATAGAAAATATAAAAACAAATCAAATGGAAATTCTGAAACTAAAAAATACAATAGCTAAAATTAAAAATTCACTGTGTGGACTTAGTAGCAGGTTGGAGGCAGTGGGGGAAAAAAGATATGAACTTGAATATAAGTTAATGGAAATTGACAAAGAAAAAAAAATGAAGGAAAGTAGACAGTGTCAGAGTCCAATTGGATGAAAAAAAATGTGTAAGTGGAGTCCTAGAGTGAGCAAGTATGGGGCAGAAAAATTATTTGAAGAAATAATGACTGAAAGCTTACCAATTTTATGAAAGACACTGATGTATGGATCCAAAAAGCTCAAGGAAACCCAAAAAGATAAGTACAAAGAAAACACACCTAAGCATTATAAATTCCTGAATCCAAAAATAAAATCTTGAAAGCAGCCAAAATAAAGCCATATGCCAGAGAGAAACAATGATATATATCTGACTACTTATCAGAAATAGTAGTCAACTATAAGATTTTTAAAAAGAAAGAATGGAGCCTAGGATACAATGGAGTGACTTTAAATATATATATATAAATATAAGTATATAATACAATAAATATATAAATATACATATTTAACATATAACATTATATTAGTTTTAGGTATATAATGCAGTGATTTGGTACTTATATATAGTGAAATAATTACCACAGTAAGTGGAGTTAACATCCATCACCACTTTTTTCCTTGTGATGAGAACTTTAAGATTTACTCTCTCGAAGGGGATTAAGAGGTACAAACTATAGTTATAAATAAGTCACAGAGATATAATGAACAGCATAGAGAATGTAGTCAATAATATCTCAATAACTTTATTCAGTGACGGGTACTAGACTTCTTGTGATGATCACTTTGTAAGATATATAAATGTCAAATCACTATGTTGTACATCTGGAACTAATATAATATTGTATGTCAATTATACTTTAATTAAGAGTTTTACATTCCAGAATAGGGGAAAAAAGATTTACTCTCCTAGTAACTTTCAAATATACAACTCCATATCGTTAATTATAGTCATTATGCTAAACGGTACATTCCCCGGACTCACTTATAACTGGAAGTTTGCACCTTTTGACCACCTTCACCCATTTTTCCTACCCACTATCCTCTGCCTCTGGCAACCACCAGTCTATTCTTGTACCTATAAATAGCTTTTTAAAAGAATTCCACAAAAAATGAGATCATTCAGTATTTGTCTGACTTATTTCACTTAGCATAATGTTATCAAAGTCCATTCATGTTGTCATAAATGGCAGAATTTCCTACTTTTTTATAGCTGAATAATATTCCATATATATACATATACTACATTTTCTTTATCCCTTCGCAATGATCATTTATGTTATTTTCATATCTTAGACATTGTAAATAGTGCTGCAGTGAACATGAGGGTGGAATAACATTCTTTAAAGTGTTTAAAGATAAGACTGTCCACCCAGAATCGTTCAGCAAAATTGTCCTTCAACAGTTAAGGTGAAATAAAGATATTTTCAGATGAAAATTGATAGAATACATTACCAGCAGACCACTAATACAAGAAATATTAAAATTTCTTTAGGCTGAAGAGACATACCACCAAGTGGTAACTCAGATCTATAAGAATAAATGAATATAACTGGAAATTGACATGACTGGTATAATTTAAAACTTCTGGCCATTAAAAGACACTGCTAAGAAAATGAACAAACCGCAAATTAGGAGAAAGATTTGCAAAACATAGATGACAAAGAACTTGTACCTGAAATATATATAGAACTTCTGGAACTAATAATAAAGATAAACAACCTAGTTTTTTAAATGAATAGAAGAATTAATGACAATTTACAAAGAAAGTTATGCAAATGGCTGTGGAAAGGTGCTCTTGAAATCAATAAATGTGAAGGAAATGCAAATTAAAACATTGAGATATTATTTTATGCCCACTGGAAAGGCTAAATTTGAAAGGATCAACAACATGTTGGCAAAGATGTGGAGCAGTTGAAATGATCATATATTGCTGGTGGGAGTGTAAAATGGTACAACTTCAGCAATTTCTTTTAAAGCTAAACATATATGCACACCTTATAACCTATAATTCCTCTCGGTATTTACCCAAGAGCATTGTAAACTTATGTACAGAAAAGGACTTTACAAGAATGTTCACAGCAGCTTCATTCACAATAGCCAAAACCAGAAACAACCCAAATATTCATGACTAGGAAAATGGATAAATAACCTGTGGTTCATGTAATTGAATAACTACTCAGTAAAAAAAAAAGAATAAACTACTGTGCACACAACATGAATGACTCTCATAGATGTTATGTTGAGTGAAAGAGACTGGACACAAAAGAGTATATATTTCCATTTATCTAAATTTCTAGAATAGGGAAAATCGATCTTCATCTTCCTCTACCCGATCTTCAAAAATTTTCTCCTTGTCTACATGAGCTAGCTTTTCCCACTTCTCTGACCTTATCTTATTCTATAGTACTCTGTGATTACTGCTCTCCAGATATACTGGCTTTCTTTTAGTCGTAAGAATGTCCTAAACTTCTCATAAGTGCTGTTCTTCAGACAATGTTTCTTCTCCTAGCCAAACTCTACTCTTCAAATCTTAAATTAAATATTACTTCCTCAGTGAAGCCTTCCCTCACACTCTACTTCAGCCTAGATTAAGTAATCCCTCAATTATACATTCACAATATTCTATACTTTCATTCACTAGTATTTAACACAATTGTAATTAAGTAATTATTTGTTGTATAATAAGCCTCCTTCACTAAATCAGAGAACAAGATATGCATTTGTGTTGTTTATCTGCCAGATATATTGTAGAAACTCAATAAATATTTCTTAAATGAATGAATAAAAGGGAAATGAGATCACAGGAAAACAAACTGGGACCCAGTTCTGAGTAGTGAACCTGACATGGACATCATATATCGATGGGTAAGGCTGTCTCAATGGTCCAAAGATGAGGCAGGCTCTCTCCCTGTAGGAAATAGCAAAGCTTCTCTAGATTTTCTGGTAGAATTTTCTCAGTGGTTATTGAGAAATAACTACTTTTTCTGACTCACCTCCATTACCATTGATGGAAGCTGAACTATGTCTCAAATGGAATCAATACTCTTTCACACTTCATTTTAGGATGTTAGAGCTGATCACAAGATGGGAAAAAAGAGTATTTGGAGCCAGATATTGTATAATGTTGTAGAAAACAATGTTAATTTATATGTATAGAGTGGTTGCAAATGGAATGTCAAGTCAGAAGTAGGAGTAATCTAGTTTCAACCAAGATAGATGGTGTCTATTAGTCAAGAAGAAAACTATAGAGTAGCATTTTGGGGGCAATATACCAGATGCAGTGTTCAAAACACTGGTTACAAGGAACTTAGGGGAAGAGTAGATGAACTCAGTGAGAAATTTAACAAAGAGATTAAAAAAACATAAAGATGGAGATGAATTTTAGGGAGCATTTTTTAGTTCTAAAAATATAAAAAAGTTTTAAAAGTCATTCCTTTTTTATTTAATTCTATTTTAATTTTATCATGGTCAGGAAACACAAGCTAATAGCCTTGAAATTTATTGAAACTTTCTTTCAGACATTTGGTCAAATATTCTAGATATAGCTGAAAACAAAATATTTCTTTGTGTTGAATGTACTATCTATATTTTATCCTATCTATTGAATTTTTTATTTCAATGGCTATATAGTTTTTAAATAATTAAAATTTTTTTCAATTAAAGTTGGTATACAGCATTATATTAGTTTCAGGTGTACAACATAGTTATAGACATTTATATAACTTTAAAATGATCACCCCAATAAGTCTAGTTCCCATCTGACACCATACATAATTATTACAATATTATTGACTATATTCCCTATCACAATGGCTATATTTTTTATTTCCATGATTTTTTAAAACAAGTTTCTTTTATTTAAAATAAAGATAGGGTTTTTAATCTTCTTAAAAATGAAATAGGATTTGGTTTATGCATTCTTAGACGTACAATGAATTACTTTTTTAAAATGATGGCCATCACACTCACCTAGAACATGTTCATTATACCCTTCTAATTTATGCAATAAAGCTCTTGAGATTTTTATTTTCAGTTCTAAGAGTCTAAAAAAGTATTCATCATGTGCATTCTTTTACTATTATTAAATTTATAGGGGTGATTGGCTAATAAAATCATAGGTTTCAAGTGTACAATTCAATAATACGTCATATATGTATTGCATATGTTTGTTTTTAGTTTTTCTTTTCTGTTACATTTGTTTGTTTAAACCTGTGCTAATACCACACTGTTTTGATTACAATAGCTTGACAAGTCCTAACCATATCAGTTAGGGTAAATGTCTCTATCTTATTTTTCAAAATTATCTTGGCTCTTTTGGGTTCACCACCCAAAGTTAAATTTCCTTCCATCACCAAATATTTGGCCCCTTTTACTCCTATCTACCTCCCCCCTCTCTCCCTCCTCTCTGGTAACCACTGAACTATTGTCCGTGTCCATGAATCTCTGCTCATTTGTCATATTTGTATGTTGCTTTTAGTTTTATATCCCACATATGAGTGAAATCATATGGTTCCCAACTTTTTCTGTCTGACTTATTTTCCTTAGCATGATAGTCTCAAGACCCACCATGTTGTCACAAATGGCAGTATTTCATCTTTTCTTATGGTTGAGTAATATTCCATTGTATATATGTACCATAGCTTCTTTATCCAATCATCTATCGAAAAGGGTACTTTGGTTGTTTCTGTGTCTTGGCCACCATGAATAATGCTGCCATGAACATTGGGGTGCATTTATCTTTATGGATAAATGTTTCCAAACTTTGTTGGGTAGATGCCCAGAAGAAGGATTGCTGGGTCATATGGTAATTCTATTTTTATTTTTTTTAAGAACCTCTATACTGTTTTCCACAGTGGCTGTGCCAATTTACCTTCCCACCAGCAGCATATGAGGGTTCCTCTTCCCCCACAACCTCTCCATCACTTGTTATTACTTGTCGACGATAGCCATTTTAACAGGTGAGAGATGGGATCTCATTGAGGTTTTGATTTGCATTTCCCTAATGACCAGTGAAGATGAACATCTTTTCATATGTCTTTTGGCCATTTGTATGTCTTTTTGGAAGAAATGTCTGTTCAGGTCCTCTGCCCATTTTTTTAATTGGATTGTTTGTTTTACTGTTGAGTTGTATGAGTCCTTTGTATATTTTGGATATTAGGCCCTTATCGGAGCTGTTGTCTTCTACCATTCAGATGGTTGCCTCTTTGTCTTATTGGTGGCTTCTTTTGCTGTGCAGAAGCTTTTTAGCTTGATATAGTCCCATTCATTTATTTTTGCTTTTACTTCTCTTCCCTTTGAGGTCAAATTCATAAAATCCTTTCAAAATCCAAGGTCCATGAGTTTAGTACCTATGTTTTCTTCTATGCTATTTATTGTTTCAGGTCTTTATTTCCATGATTTCTAATTGGTTCTTTTTCATTTAAACCTGTTCTTACTTTATTTCTATCTATTTTTGTTTTATAGTTTTTTTGTAATCTATATTCCATCATATATCTCTTTGTACATCCTAAGAATATTTAGTCTTTATCATACTATACTCCAAATAATCTGAAATGAATTTATAGTCTGATTGTTGACTTTGAGTTTTTTCTGAACTTTTTTTTTTTACATATTTAGAATTTCTGTTTGCAGGCACAAACAAGTTTTTTGTCACCTTTTTTTGCTTGTTTGTTTCTTTCTATGCTTATTCCATCCTGTAGTTCTGAAGTTTCCTTACTTTGGCCAAAAGCCCCAGTCCAGGGTTGGGTCTCAAAATATGGTATTTTAGATTTCCTGTTGTGTTATGTGGTCAGGGACTATCACAGACCTAGTTAATGAATCAAAGGGCTGCTTGGTCAAACAAGGTTGTATTTGTCTACTTTTACTTCTTTGGTTTGTAGTTCCAAATAAGCCACAGAACCAGTCAGTGCTTGGCAGTAGTCTTTATTCTGTTTCTTTTCATAAGTCCCTAGTTATGTGCTGCAGTTGTGAAGCTGGCTCTATTCCATGTCTTGAGAGGCACTGTTAGTCCTTTTCACTCCACAGGAGCTAGCTGTCTTCCTGCTTACCTCTGCTTAGAGCCCATTAAGTCTATGGCTTAACTTGAACAATAGCCTTGTGTTTTTGTTATTTTTCTGGTCAGTGAAATTGCTCGTCTCATTTTAACCTGGATTAATATAATACCTCTCTCTCTCTCTGTCTCTCTCTGTCTCTCTCTCCCTCTCTCTCCCTCTCTCTCTCTTTTTCTCTCTCTCTCTGTCTCTGTCTGTCTCTTCCTCTTCATCTATCATGCAATGCATGTGGAGTGGAGGAGATGTATCAAAAGGTCATTTACTGAGCTAACTTACGGGAAATACACTTAAACCTTTTAAGGAATTCTCTAGAAGCACAGAAATAGAGAAAGAAAATAGAGTATTCAGTTTCTAAAGGAACAATGAAATGTTGTCTCTGCTTATAAGATCATCCTCTGATAGCAAAGATGAAAACTTTGTTATTATTACTGCCTATTCTTCCCTAATAGCCAGGGTTTTTATCATTATTGTCTTATTATTTGGTATCTTCCACTCTTACTCAGGCCTGCTTCCTTCTCCTTACCCCACTTAAGACTTCCATTCCCTAAAGATTCATCAACACTCAGCTCCCTGTCAATTTAGTCATAAATTAAAGTATTAAAACCAAATTATAAATAAAGCTTATGAACCCAACGAATCCTTAATTAGTCAATATGTGGGGTATACTTCGTGTGTGAATGGCGACAGTAGGAAGAGGAGTTAGACTTGTCTACATGTCTATTCTTACAACCAAAGACCCAGGAACAGCCTGAAGAGCCTCTGAAATGAGGCCACTTGGAAAAAGGAGGCACCAGTCATATTGCCCTAAGATCACCTGCTATGACGAGAAGCTAACATGGAGAAAAGGGTTTTCTAAAGCAGAGCCAAAGTGAGGTGTGTTCATATATGTGTTTGTATGTGTGTCTCAGTGTATGAGTACACACAAACATGTCCTGCTAAATCTTGAGAATAAAAGCAGAAATATTCATCTATTGGGCTTCTGTTACCATCTGGAAAAGTTTGGGAATTACTGATCAGGGACTGGGATTATAAGAATTACATAATTGCCCGTGTCTGTTTTGTTTGTTTCCTACAAAGGTGTTACCAGTGACTCTTTATTTAAATCAAAAAGACCTAAGCGCTCATCTTTAAGAACAGCAAGGGGTGAAGCTGGGCACTGTAGTCCATTCCATTGCCAGGCTCGAGGTGGAGAAGAATGTACCTCAACCAATTCAGTAGTAGTGGCAGCTACTAAAGGAATAAAGGGCAAAATAAATGTCAGAGACTTTCTTCATGGAATCTGGTCTGGGTTTGAAAGGGATTTTTAGCCATCAAAAGATCTATGTAATTGCCAGAATCCTCCCCCTTTCTCTACTTACTTAGTCTTACAGGGTATATAAAACATGGAAAAATCTTTCAGTTTGGTCCACTAATATACTCAGGCTGAAGAAAGCCCTTTATCTTCATTTGGTTCATTAAAACATAATTGATGCCTAAGGAATCAAAAGAGACATAGTCTTGTCAAGAATCTGATGGAGGCTGTGGCCGTCTTCATAGAAAAGTACAAACGCAAGTTTTGTATAGAATTTCAGAGTTTGTGGATGCCTGGTTAAGGTATCTCTCAGCCTATGGAGAAGCAATGGGTTCACCTAATAGACTGTAAAGGTTTCAAATTACCAATCCTCTTAGGAAATGGAACCTCATGGATTCCCCAGAAGCCCTCCAGGACCTCTCAACACCTTTAGGTGATAAGTATTATTGTTATTGGTGTTCATTCCATTTCTGGTAACGATATCCAATTCAGACTCAACAATATTGTCCAAGTACCTTCCATCCACACATAACAAAGAAAATTGCAAACAGAATTAGATGACATTTTTCTCCATGGCCCATTTTAGTTCATGAGATCTTTGATGCCCAAAGAGATCTCTGATCCACACACTGCATCTATTGTTAGTTTCTTTCATTCATGATCCTAAACACTGATGCTTTCTTATAGAAATTTTTTTATTTACTAGGTTTTCATTACTTTATAACTATCATATATATTTTGGATCCAACACACACAAGACATTTCATCAGCTTTAATACTGTCTCCTTCAGTAATGTGGACATGATATTACGAGAGTTTTCTTAGAATCTGCACAATCATTCCCAACTCAGTAAGCTTCTCCCCCATTTTTAAGACAAATAGTTGAGTTTTCCTATCACCATCACATTTCTGTATTGGGTAGTTCTGCATTTGGTACTTCTACACTTGGTACTTCTGCATTTGGTAGGTCTGCATTTGGTAGGTCTGCATTTGGTAGTTTTTCCTCTCTATCACTTAAAAATGTCACTTCAGGCCTTGACCCTTCATCCTCAGTTGGTGGTACAGTAGTCACTGGACCGATCCCCAACCTTGACTTCTCTACAGGACTCATAGTGACATTTTGATCAAGGGAAGGAGCTCTGAAAGTTAGGTAGTTGAGGAAGGAGATGATCCCTAGGGGAAGAGAAGAATTTGAGGTGAGTTTCAATAGACACATGGCCTTTTGGCTTTTAAAATTCTTACTCATCTCTTAAGTAACTCAGTTCCAAAGGCCTCTTTTCAGTGAAGCCAACCCTATTTTTCCACAGCAGAGTTAATTTACCCTCCTGTGCTTTCATTCCATTATAGTATTTCTTACATGGTTAGGATAAAGCTTGAACCTCCTGGATTCAAATCATAATTACACTACTGTGCAGTCTCAGGCAAATCACTCAACCTGTCTATGGCTCAGTTAGTAGTATAACAGGTTACTAATTCCAGGTTTTCAATTCCATACCATACTGCCTCTTGATGTATAAATATTCTAAATATAGGAACAGTCAGTGCTTCTATTTCTCCTAGATTCTATCTCCCTTTCAAGAATTGATTTCTCTTTCCATCCTTATAGCATAAAGCAGGGGATTGACTCACCAGAAAACATGTTTAAGAAGACACTCCACCAGTTAACATAATAGGCCCATAGGAGATTTGACTCCATGGCATCCCTGGCATGCCAGGTAACCTGTGCCAGAAATAGGATGAGGCAGAGGAGCAAGCAGATAGCTAGGACCAGAAGAAAAGATGTCACAACCCATCAGTGTCTTCAGTCTGCCTTGACTACCACCCCAACTCTTCTTCTGCTCTAGATGCCGTATCTATGGCAGGATCAAATTGGGGGAATTGACCAACATGGGGGGAGAAAAAAAGAGGCTTCTACCTCTCCCTTGGCATGTCACTTAAAGTGTATTTTATACAATAAGACAGGGCAGGAGCTGTCTTGATGTAATACTGAAGAACAAAAAAGGGACAAGAGAAAGGATGAAAGACCCACAGAGAAACTTTGCTCCCTTGACAATTTTACCCCGGCATCACCCTGCAGTCTATGTTTGTACCTGAGATGAAGCTGAGCATGGATACCTTCAGATCCAAGTTGGTATTCATGTTTCCTTTTCTATGGAGGCAAAAGCTGAAGAGCAAGCTAAGGCCAATGAGTATAGTGAGAACAGAGACGAGGAAGAAGGCCCTGGAATATTGGAGGTAATCTGCCAAGGAGAAGAAGAAAGGAAAGATTCGGTTAGTCCAGTGGGAAACATCTCATGAGAAAAACAGATGGAGTCTTTGAGAAGGGAGTGAGGATTAAGGAGGATAAAGCTGAGCTTGCTATGTGGCATCCAGGGTACAAATAAGGATCTTCTTTCTCAGCGATTCATTAATACTGAAATCTCTTTACTAAAGATAATATACAAATAGTTGTGGGTATGTAAATGGAATTGCAGCTTAATTTTATGCCTATATCTTTAACTCCATTTTTCTAGTAAGTAAACCTCTAGATATACCTAATCATATTGCTTTGGTTATACCCATGTACATGGTCCCCAGTGTGTATGGAAGTGTGCAGCATAGTATATTACCATTTAAAAATCTGTTAATGTCATGGTTGAAAAATTCTCTCGTCATCCATTTGATTTGCCTTTTTTTAATGGTTGAGGTTAAAATAGTTTTTCCTATGTTCATTAGACATTTGTCATTTCTGTTTACAAATAAATTATTTGAGTATTTGTCTTTTTCCAATAATTTTAATACATTTTCATATATTAAGGCCATTAATCTCTTATCTTTCATACTTGTTGCATATATTTTTTCTAGTTTTACTTTTTTAGTTGAAGATGCTGTTGAATTGTCCGCCTAACTTTGATTTTAGTTTCTTCCCAAGATCTTGCTTTAGGATCCTGCCCCATAGTTCCAAATGCCCCAGCCCATGGCCAAATAACTGATGCTCCACCTCAGGGTTGGGCCTAGGTGCACCCCATCCCACCCTTCCCAGCATCTGGGGCCCCTCCTTCTCTGAGAAGGAGAAATAAATGCCTTACTCATGTATATTTTCTTTCATAATACCTGTTTCTTTGTGTAAATACGATGAAGAAACTGTTTAGTGTAGTTATGCCTTTCCTCTAATTCTTGGTTCTGATTGAAAATTCATGATTTGGTATCTTCCAGCCCTCAAAGCTTATTTTTAAATATTTTGTGTTATATTTTCAGATTTAAATTCACATAAAATTTAACATTAATAATTTACTCCAAATAGCTGGCATTTGTTATACTACATATATGACATACATTTAAGTTCTCTTCTGCTGTTAGCAGAAGAACAAGTTGACCTTGAAAGTTAAATCTAGCGGAGGCTGAGACACATTGCTTTATCTCTCAGCTATAATTAATCACTTCTTTTCTATTTCTGCAAGCCACATTGGAATACCAATCACATTGCTTCACAGTATCAGCTTATGAATGACAAAAGAGTTCTTCCTAGAGAGTAAAGAGAAGTTTCTCTCATAATTTGGGAAAGAAAACACTCTGGGGTAGGAGGGAGAAAGAGAAAGGGTACACTGAGGACACCAAAGAAAAGGATGGCTATATCCACAGAGATCCATCCTAGACTTGGAAACGTGAGGGCCAAAAGATCTTGGAGGAAGAAAGATGAAAGCCAATGTGGCAGAAAGCTCTGGAACTGTGGGGGGCTGTGGCATTTAATTTAGTAGCACTCACAGGGTGGCTTGGGTGTGTGGCTCCAGCACAGCTCATGGTTGCATGAGATCCAGAGTCCTGCATAGAGCTCAAGACCATTCTTGATCACCAGGAACTGCACCCAGTTCAGTGTGGACACGCAGATCAGCAGTAGGAGGCTAAAACCACATAGGCTGCCACAGAACATTCGGATGTAGATGTGTGTCTGATCCACTTGCTCCTGCCGCCTCTGGGGTAGCATCGAGGCACTCGGATCTTTGTTGGTGGGGAGGGTAGGCTACAAGGATGAGGGAAATATTGCCTATCCAAAAAGATAACCCTTGATCCCCAAGGTCTCCTCCTCCTCTCTACCTTGAGTATCCCCATGTGGGTTTGATTTGTGGTTATCTATCTCTACCCCTTCTATAAAAACAAAAAGATAATCTTTTCTCTATCTTTAGAACACTCTGACTAGGCTTCCTTTAAGTAAGTCCTCATCCTCCCATCTGACCTGTAGTCAAGTATCTCCTCACCCTTTGGTATTCCCGGTTCCCCTTAAGTTTGGGAACCTTAGGATTGTGGAAAGTCAAGACTAATTGTTCCTCCCTCTCCATCTTGGCAGCCAGTTCACTTTCTAACTGCCACGGAATTTGTCTGAGCACCTCCTCACACATGCTGGCAGAATCAAAAGGGGCCAGAACCTATGGCATCAATCCCATTTCTGTTTTATATTCCAAGTCTGGTCAGATCAGGGAGAAATCATTACACATGTGCCTGTATGTGTGATGATGCTCTTCCTTCTCCTTTTTCTGACTCCTCACAACTCCTTTATTAAACAAATTCTCAAATATTTTGTCGGCAGTTGCTGTGGGTCAGGATTTGTGTTAGCTCCTGGGACATAAAGATGAATAAGATACAGATCCCTAATAGCAAATAAAAAAGTGTATCTCGGATGGCTCCAAGATTCAATAGCTTGTAGTTATAATTAAGATTATATACATGATCTTAATATACTGATGTGTGTGTGTATCAGTAGCCCAGAATTCATGATCTTGCCCCAGCTCTAAGTGGAAAGCCCTAGGTGTATCTCGACAGGCTCATGAACCTGTCTATCAGCCATAGTCCTTCATGCAGCATCTACCCTCTTCTTCCCTTCTTGCTCTAGTTCCCTTTCTTTAATGCCTTCTGCTCATGAAGACATTTAAGGGGCACCCCCACCCCCACCCCCCGCCACTGCCACTGCTGATAGGGCTCACTGCAAAAATGTCAGTTACAGCATTGGCTGGTAACCCAAGAGGCTACCAGCCAATGCACTGAAAGCTACCATTCGAGATACTGCAGCAATGTTGGGTTCTACACAAGAGTGAGGAGAATGCCTTTTCCTGGTTCCACAGCCAGCAAAATTTATGCCCAGAGTATCCCAAAGTCCCCTTTTCTAACAACTCTCTCAGAGCTGTTGCTAACTCCTGTCCCTACAAGGGCTTAAAAATCAACCTAAGATGCTGAACAGGTGCCATTCTGTTCCACAGTGTGAATGTCCATTCAGATAAATGCCCAGCTGGATCACCAGCTCTTGTTTTCCACAAATAGATAAACTTTGATTCCCAAGTTTGGGCTGAATCAGAACACCCTATCACATTTTGCTAGCATACCTGTAATCCAAACCACCCCAACTTGAAACCTACTCTTTATTTCAGCTTGTGGGAACTACTAGCAGTTCAAAGTCCATGTTGTCCTCCTTCTGCAAAAGTGTCATTTGACTGTCTCTTCATACTTAGCCTAGTGTCTGGCAAAAATAGTATTTAATGTTGAATAAATGAGTGAGCAATACATTTTTTTTGCAATACATTATTATATAAAGAACAAAGGTTGATACAAAGGGCAGAATGGTTAACATTGTCAGAGGAAACTTGGGGAAGGTTTATTGCAAGAGGTGATATCTTAGCTGGATTTTAAAGGAATTTGCCAGGTAATTCAGGTAGAATATTTGATGCAAAGAGAATATGTATGACTCAAGACAGGAAGCTATGAACAAACAGCACGAGGTTCTCAGGGCACTAGAAGCAGTGTGCTTCTGCTAGGAACAAAATCAAAGGTAAGGGTTGAGGATTACAGATACGAGCAAGGGCTAAATCACAAAAAGTCTTCTTTGCCATGCTATGTGATTTGTTGTCAAGTTTCAATTGCTGGAGTACTCTAGCTCTACTGGCATGATTATAGGAAAGACTTTTCTATCTGCAGCAAACTGGATGTACAGCATGACTATTAGATATACATGTTGGCTAGAGAGCTAGATATAGATTTTGAATAGGCAAGCCTGCATTTCAGTACTTACTTAGTCCCAACAGTCACTGGCTAGGTTACTTTGGGAAATTTCCTCAAATTCAATGACTCTCAGTTTCTTCATTCTGACATTGGGATAATAATCATTCCTGTCTCATAGCAGTTTTGTGAAGATTAAATAAGATTATACACATAAGTCTCTTAATACAATACCTTAAGTACCCAATAAATTCTATTATTGGCGGCTATTGTTATTATTGATAAATATGTTATTTATATCAAGCAATTAATAAGTGCTCAGTAAATACTATCTATTTTAATTGTTTTTAATTGTCTTTCAAACTTTGCTTGAGCATGACTTTGGTACAGACCATCCTGAAAAAGATGAAATACTAATATAAATGGAAAGGATGTGTCACCCTTTACCCTTTCACTAGTGGCACTAAACAAGTACATTACTAAAGATGATTTTGTTATAATGTGCAATAACAGGTCATTTTGTGAATAGTGTCTGATTTGGTAAATGATGCAACTTTCTAGCCATTAAAAGAACGGGTCGGTCATCATTCAACTCTCAGACCTACCAAAAGGTAGGAAAGATGCTCTGGCCTGCTGGGAACTTGCTAGAGCCTGTGATACATATGACAAAACAAGCATTTATTCATACCTGGCAATATACCTGTGTATATTGCCATTCATCCACTTTAAAAAAGCAATTTGGGGTCCCCTGCCTATGTGGGCATCAGTGCCTCCAGAGCCCACGGGCAAGGATGGTGGCTTCAGGAACTCATGGGGTCTGGGAGGAGCCCGGCAACTCAGGGAAAATGGAAAGCAAAGTCTCCCATGCATGGGACTGAGAAGAAAAAGTGGATGGGAAACTGCTGTCAAAAGACATGATCTGAGTAAAAGATAGCTTATGAAAATCATTGAAGGAGAAAAAAATTGGATGACAAGGCATAGCATGATATTTAGGAACTGGAAAATTACACACAAGACTCTATTTAACTCTAGAAACATTAGGTATAATGGATCACAAGTCACATTGGAAACACAAGAGGCATGCCCTATCATGGTAGCAGAAGGGTGTTCCTTTCCTTGGATATTTGTATATTTGACAAATACAGCACAAGGTGTTTCACAAGAGGATTTTCTACAGAAGAACCAAGATTAAAATGTGAGAGAACTAATATATGTCATTGCTAGCTAGGCACACTTGCACTTCAGCTTCTAGGTCCTTCCACAAAAGTGTTCCTATGAAGGCATTTTCTGCTTCTCTTCAGGTTGCTCTGGAGGACTATTTAAAGAAAATTCAACCAGTTGATTTTGATATATCCCACTCATAATTATAGCAGAAGAACACATTACTTCCATTATCTTTGTATATTCAGTCATGGAGAAAAAGATATTAAAATAATTTCATGGCACTGGAAAAAAAGCAATTTGTTTAGAAGAAAACATGGAGTAAGATCTTTGAAACCTTGAAGTAGGCCAAAATTATTTTTTAACCAGGACTTCTGTGCACCAGAAGATACCATTGAAAGAGTAAAAAGGCAATCAGTGGAGTAAGATATTTGTAATACGTGTATCTAACAAAGGATTTGTAGCGAGAATACATAAAGAACTCTTAGAAAAAAGAGTAAAGTGTCCATATAACCACCAAAAGACATGTATTACAATGCTCATAGCAGTGCTTTTTATAATAATCTCAAACTCGAAACTACCTAGTTTCCCATCAACAATGAATGGAAAATTGTGGTACATTCATACAATACTATACAGCAATATGAGTAATCTGCAAGCACATGAGCAATATGGATAAATCTCATAAACATAATGCTGAGCAAAAAAGCTAAACACAAAAGAGTACATAGGCATGGTTCCATTCACATGACGTACAAAACAGGCAAAACTCATCTGTATTGGCAGAAGTCAGAAATACCCATAGGAGGAAGATGACTAAGGATTAGAATGAGACATACGACAGGCTTTTGGGGTGCTGGAAGCGTTCCATTTCTTGAGTTGGGCACTGATTACCAGAGTTCTAGGTGTATATTATATTTTAATAAAGAGTTAAGACTATCTTGAATATATAAATCAAGAATCTTAAAAATGTATCTTTTGTTTCAGTAATTTCATCTCCAGGAATCTATAAAATCAATATTATTATTACAGCTTATTTATATAATCTCTTATCTACTAGGAATTGTGGTAGGCGCTTTATATACATTAACTTGCTTTTGTGAATCAAATTTTTCCATTTCATTTCCTCATTCGTTATTGCTAACATATAAACTATTTTTTCTATGTATTTGTCTTTTATCTGACCATTTGATTGACTCTATTGCTTTTTGTTTCATCTGTATATTCATTTTCATGTTAAAGAAGTCTCCTACCATTTCTGTTTTATCAGGATTTTAAATTTAGAATGGCTGTATCAAAGTCCTTTTTAACAAATATGGGCTTTTTAGAATATGGGCTTTCTCTTTTAATCTATTTAATATAAACATTGCCTGAATACATTTCCTAATGTTCACTTAATTTTGCATTTCTCTAATGAAATATGTTTGGACAAGATACATTATTCTTCTGATGTATTGCTAGGGGTATTTGTTTTTAGAGTTGACCAAAGAAATATTTAGAATTTTAAAAAATATATCCACATATTTAATTTTTTCCCAGTTTTAATATATTATAGTCAAAGAATATATCCTATAGTAATTCTACTTTTTGCTTCTCATCACAAGAAAAAATAATTTTGTAATTGTGTATGGTGATGGGTTCAGCTGGACTATTACAGTGATTATTTTGTAATACATACAAGTGTTAAATCATTATATTTTACACCTGAAACTAATATAGTGTTATATGTCAATAAAATTTTTTAAAATTCTACTTTTTGGAATTTAGAAATATTTGTCTTTTTGCCAGCTTTTCTCTATGTCCTATGGACATTTAAAAACAATGACTAAGATACAAAGTTTTAAATATATTTATGTAGGATATAAGGTTCTAAATTCACTATATTTAAATTATTAATGCCATTATGCAAGACATTCTTATTTATTTTTTCTGCACTTGATAAAATATTCTCAGAAAAAAGTTAATATTTCTTACTATGGATATAATTTTCTATTTTCTCTTATATTTCTTCTGATTTTTGCTTTATATATATTTGTTTCTTGGTTATTAGGTGGACAATGGTTCATAATGTATATCCTCTTTATGAATTGTATTTTTTTACCTTTAAAAATATTCACTTTTGTTCCATTCAATTTTTTTGCCTTGGGTTCTGTCAGATGTTAATGAATGCTCCCCTTGCTCTCTTTTTGTTTGCATCTTCCTGGTATACCTCCTGGTAAACCATTCTTTTACTGTCATCATTTTGATATCATTTTAAATGTCTCTTAACATTTAGACTGTTTTTTGCTCGATCTGAACGTCTTTGTCTTTTAATGGGGGAATTTAACCTATATAGTGCAACAGTTCAGATAAATTGGTCTTATTCCTATCCTATTCTTTGTAGTTTCTGTTAATTACACATTCTTGCTGTTGCCTCCCCTCTCCCTCTTATTTTTCCACAGTGGTCCCGTTTTCTTTGGTCTTTTTCTTTTTCTATAATGATATGGAAGGCATGTATTCTGTTTCCATCTTGCTAGAGCTTATCTATCAATTTTATTAGATACATCTTTTTAAAAATTAATTTCAAGGCATCAACAATAACAACGAAAATATAATACTAATGTTGAAGGAGAGTAATGAAATGAATATTTTCACACATTACTGGTGAGAATGTAAATTTTTATCCTACATTTCTACATGTTTACAATAACGGGGTGAGGAAAGTTGCCCTGGTTACATGGTTTAAGCCAGGGAGGGCTTAGGGCTGTGGTCAGTCTCATCCAAGCTACAAAACTAAAGGCTGAAATTTCCAAGTGAAAAACAAGGTATTAATGGTGAGAAAGGTTGAAAATAGATGCTGTCATGCAATTGATATTCTCTATAATGGTCACTGTAGTATTGTTTATAACTGAGAAAGATTGAAATCAACCTAAATGTGCATTCATAGGGGATTAGGTAAATAAATGACAGAACATCCCCACTATCCCAGCTCTCTATGTAATGTTGGGCAAATTATTTAACCTCTGAGTTCTGATTTCCTTATCTACAGGATGGAAATAATAACCTGTATCAATCATAAATATATTGTGAGGCTTAAACAAATTAACATATGTAGAGCCCTTATAATAGTGTCTGGTATGTGATAAGTGCACAATAAATGTTAGCTATCATTATTGTTATTATTTATTATTCAGCTTTTAAAAACAGAATATTATGGGGTGTGGGAGGAGGAATAAGAGAAAGGTGGTCAAAAGGCACCAACTCACAGTATAAGATAAACAAGTACTAGGGTTATAATTTACAACATGATAACAGTAGCTAACACTGCTGCACTATGTACATAAAGGTGTTAAAAGACGAAATCCTAAGAGTTCTAATTACAAGAAAGAAATATACACACACACACACACACACACACATTTGTGTATCTGTACGAGATGGATGTTAACTAAACTTATAGTAATCATTACATGATATATGTCAAATAATTATGCTGTACAACCTAAACTTATGTGAATTGTATCTCTATAACTGGGGGAAAGCAGAATATCAACTCTCTTTTACATAATACAGTTAACTGAAAAGTTTGCAGAATAGTTGTTTTATGCTTTAATTTTTTGTTGACAATTATGGATGCGTGCATATTGAAAATGGTCACACATAGAAATGACCATACATACTATGTCGTACACATATATGCATAAAAATGTGCTAAAGTGCCAGTAGTCTTTATCTTTCTGGGTTTTATGTGATCCCTTGACACAGGAAAGGGCTCAAAAGTGTGAAGTAAGCTCAGGGAAGGGTGTAAACATCACAGACTGTGTCAACATTTTCTTGTAAGCCCAGCAGATCAGGAGCTTGGGTCATAAAGGTAGAAAAGAAATTATTCTGAGAAACAAAGTTGTAATTCCTGTATAGTCCAGTTTATGGACTGAACATCATACCTTCTACACACAAAATTGTGTTCTTTGAATTTTTAAAAACAAATATGTATTGCTTTTATCATAAAGAAATGGTAGTCATTGCTTCCCCACATATTCCCTTTTAAGGGAATTCATTCCCTCACTAGCACCTGTTCCATCTCTTATTAGCTGAGTCAATCATTCTTTCTCTGGAGAATTGAAACTGGAATACTGAGGGAATAAATTAAGAAGAGCAAGAGAATGAAGCATATATAAGGGTGAGGATGAGAGAGAATGGATTTTGAGAGACTAAGGCATAACCTTGAATCCTAATAGATATTCCAGCCCATTTGACCTTGGCTATAATTAACTTCTTATGGCTAGATGTTTTTGAAGATGATGAACACACCACTCTTGAGTTGGTTGGGGTTCTCTTTCTGGAAACTAAAAGATATCTGACAAGAATATCAAGTGTTAAACCTTTTGTACCTAGAACACGAAGGATTTTTTAAATTTATAAAGCATTCTTATATTACATATTGTCACTCAAAGTAATGAGAAAGATCACTGTTTCTTTGACCTTTGTCTCCATGGTTAGATCCCTAATTATCTCATAATTACTGGAGTGTTCACTTATTGGCTCCGAACAATTCTTTATCCTACTGGCCCCCTGCCACCATCTGGCTAATGTGGATTCAAGGAAGGTTAACGGATTTTAATAATTTTCCTAAGCAAAATTTCTTTAAGAAGATTAGTCAGCTACTGCCAAGGGAGAAAAGCATTGGCTAAATACAGTGACTTTTAGATTACTTGCACCATTACTTCTGTCTAGTTCTTAAGTTAATTGGAAGTTGGCCATGCACATTCAAATTCAATGATCATTCCTTCCTAGAATAAGTCAGTGGGCTAAGAACAGGATGCAGGTACACTGGGTTCCATGATTAAACCACATTCAATCTCGAGGAGACTAGCTGACTGCAGGCATTTCCAGAGGCATAATCCAGTGAGGTAGAAACACCCCTGGTCAGGAAGGCCACCCATATGCGTCTATTCCCAGCCTTACCTCTCTTGGGCTATATTCACACTTGGTTGAATAATTTCAGTGTAAAAATCTATTGGTGTGCCTACTACATGCAAAGCAATGTACTATGTGTAGCAAGGAATGGATTTAGTCATTTGACAAGCATTTATCGAACACCCACTATGTACCTGGCACTGTGCTTGGTGCTGGAAGTACCACTAATCTTGCTTTTGAGGGAAAGCACTTCACTTCCCTGGTTCTCATTCTCTTATCTGAAACAAGAGAAGTGAACTAGATAATTTCTAAGATCACATCTAGGTCTATAGTTTTATGATTCTCAAAAATTTCCACTAGATCTTTGTACTTCTTTAGAGGGGGTTGTTTTGTTATTGTTATTTTAGTTCAAGCAGAAGTTTACAATAGAGGATTAAACAAAGTTTTCAAACATACATTACAAACATATATTGGTTTGAGTTCAGTAGTACAATGCTTCTCCCTACATCTTTGTTAGAGGTTAATTCTTTCTTTATGAAATTGTATGGATGCACAATCTTTATTCAGAATAGTAGGAGGCCAGGAGCAGAGTCTTCAAACCATTGAATTCTGACCAACTGCCTAATAGGCTATAACCCTGCCAGGTGTCAGACACAGTGAGGACACTCCAGGCCAAGAAGCACTATAGCTAGGGCCTTGACCCAGCTCTCTAATGAATACTCTACATGGGTGAGCCAGGCATCACCACCCTGGGTGCCACAGGGGCTCCTTCTGCCTAGACCACATTCTGTTCCAGGCCTCCTCCTTCTGGACATCTCCTGCCTCCTCTCCCCAGTTCTCTCCCAAATGGGAGGAAGCCCCAGGGCATTTTCTGGGACACTCACATAGGTGACAAATTCTAAGGGGGATAACCAATCCCAACAGGAAGAAAAGGAATCCAAGAGAAAGATCCAAAAGGCATTGCCAACAGAAGTAAGACATTTTAACCAGTGCTTTTAGCAGCAAGAGGTCCACCTCTAGCATCAGTGAAATTGGACATTTTGAAAAACTCTATTACAATAATATGCCACCAATGTTTCCTGAAGCCAAATGTTAACAGATGGCCAAAGTACATAAAATGTTGAAGGGATCTGTACGCTAGGGTGCCTAGAGGCTGTAGCCTGGCTATTAGTCAAAGAAGGAAAATAAGTGTGGAAGACCCAAGCAGGAGAATGAGAGGAAGGCAAGGAGTGAGTGGTAAAGTTTTTAGGGCCAAATGGGGAATTCTAGTGGGCAAAAATTCAGGGTCTGAATGATTTTCTGTATAAGTCTTACTTATATACTCAGATTAAGGTTTCATTGATGTCCCACATCCCTTAAGGAGTTTCAGATTATTTCTGTGGGTCTGACCAGCATGAGCATTTATAACCATTAAGCCCAAAGGCCTATGAAGGCTTAAGAGAGCAGACTAGAGTCAAGGTAATCTTAGTCCAGAGCAACCGTCAAGATGCCTGGAGTAAGATGTAGTTTAAGCAAAAGGAATCCCTATTAAAAGGGCCTTAAAAACGTATAACGGTCTTATAAATGTATAAATTTTTTTTTTTTTGGTCTAAAATTCCCAATATGAGGCCCTGGAGTGATGATATAACCCTGGATAGGATTTCTGATGTTTTCTATGAGTTTATCTAACTTAGATGTAAGCTTTAAGTGGGCAAGAGCCTTAAATAGCTCCTGTGGTAAAGGAGATACTAACATGATTTTTATCAGTATTTCTCTTCATGTACTATTGATTCTAGACAAATAGAATTGCCCACTTTCCTGGTATTACTCCAGATTCTTCAGAGATCTCTGCCTAAGGTCATTTGCCATTTCATTCTATTCATTCAAAAGGTTCATTGTCTGTGTGCCAGACAGTTCTGGGATCTGTGGATCCTCAAGTGAACAAGTTAGACAGTTTTCCTTCTGATTTGTAGTTCTTCTCCATAGATTGTTCTTTTCCTCCACACAGTGAAATTCTGACTGTCTTTAAAACTGTAATACAAATGCTTCCTCATTCATGCATTCATTTAACAGATACTTGTGGAACTTTACTGTATAGAGTCTGGCTCAGGCAGTAAGGATACAACTGTGAAACAAAATACCACTCATTCAGCATGTAGTCTGCGGGGGACACGGACAAGTAAAGAGGCTAAATGAGGGTGCTATAAAGCAGTACCTAAAAGGAGATGATGTCTAAGTGTTTTTCAATGTTTCTCACATCACAGCACACTTAGGAGATTGCTCTTGGCTAAAGATTATTGGCCAGGATGTCTAGCTGCCCCAGGCTCTGCCTGGCCACCCTAAGGATTGAGAGGATCACTGTGTCAGCATGCCTGTACTCCATTCACAGCATACTTGTTGGTCTAGTTTAGGCTAAGACCTGAAGTAGATGCTAACTAGAAGAGTTATTCAGGGCCCTTCGGTCGTTCATTTAACAAGTCTTTATTGAGCATCTACTACTGTGTCAGGGGCTAGGAATAAAACAACACAGAATTTGTTCTTAAGGAGTTTTACTCTAGTAGAGAAGACAGACTAATGGACAGGCAATTACAGTGCTATGAGGTAAGTGTCCTGATGAAGATAAGCTCAAAGGGTTATGTGATTTACCCAAATTTGAGAAATCAGAGATTTATAGGATGGTAAAATGTAAGTTTAGACCTTCAGGTAGGTGGTAGGAGTGGAAAAGGGAGATGGGAAAGGCATTCCAGGGAGAAAGGAACATAGTATAAGTGGGATAATCATGGCATATCTCCTTTTGCTATCCCACAAACCCTACGCTCAGTATGCCATCTTCTTTCACACCTCTGTGTTTTGTCTGTGCTCCCCTTCTCCAACTGGCTAACTCAAGCTTTAGGAACTAGCTCAAAAGTCATTTCTTTTGTGAAAAATTTCACTAGGCAAAATTAGTCATTCCCTCCTCTCTGCATCTACAGCGATAACTCCATTTTATGAACCAAAAATCTGGACACATTGTCTGACAGTGAATTCTTTTTCTAATATGTAAACTAATTTATTAGAAGCTATAAATATGGGAATTAAATCATGTTTTATTCATTTACTAAGCTGTCTTAAATTTAAAAAGAGAAAACCAAATATTAAATTCTGTCATTATTTTTGTTATCCTCTTCCCTCAAAATTGATGGTAGTTATGTATATACTAACTTAAAGAATTCATATTGTTAAAATTCCATTTTAAACTTTGCTACTATCTCTATGTGAGTCTCTGAACATTTATTTGGGTTATGATGAGTTTTTAACTTTTAATGGTCATTCATTACTTTTCTGATTATACTGGTCAGAGAGAAGAAATTTGGAATAGTATGTTTGGAATATTCTCTCAAGAATCTCTAAGAATTTTCATTAGTAATTTGTAAATTTCTTTACTCGGGTCCAGCTCCTTCATTTTGTGACAAGTGAATGACTCCTCTGCCGTGGTACAGTTTGTGAAGTTTTGCATGGGGGCAGTTACTAGATTATCAAGCATCAAGAGAGGAGCCCACACCGGAAGCAGAAACTGAGATACCTTATGCTCGCTCTGAAAGCACACATTTTTTTTCCAGCCACAAGTAGATCACATTTTTGAGATCTTGTGACCGCTCCCTCTCTAGGGGAGCCGTTCAGACTACCTAATCCCAGCCCCTTTCCGCCTGCACTGCATTTCACATCACAACGACCTATGGTTTTAACCCTCTTTTCTGCTTCTGAAGTTCCAGGGCCTGGGACGTCCTTTACCCCGCAGCAGGCAGGCCTGGCGATCTCTTATTCCTCGTTCAGGATTCAGCCTAGACGTCCCCCACTCCGAGGACTTTCCTTACCCTCCCCCTACTTGGCGCCTTCCACAGTTAGGTGCTCTTATAGTTCTGTGATGGCAGATATGGCATCTGCGGTGTCCACCCACTTCTGGGCCGACGAGCCATCCGCACCAGAGCCTTCGCCCATGCTCAGCACCCACGGCCCCATGCCGCAACAGCTCCGAGTTCACGCCGGATAAGGAGGGGCACGGAGTCTATGCTCCCGGGTAGGTGGCGCAGGGCCGCGTCCGGTCACGTGACACACCAGTTATCACGCGGGCGCTGCTCACCTGACCAGGCGGGTCACGTGGCCCGGCCCGCTGGGACGGAGGAGACCGGCGGGCCATGGCAGGATCCAGACTCTGGTTTTCGCTGCTGCTGGCGGCAGCGTTCGCTGGGAGGGCCACGGCCCTGTGGCCTTGGCCCCAATACATCCAGACCTCCAACTGGCACTACACCATCTTCCCGCAGAGCTTTCAATTCAAGTACCACGTTAGTTCGGCCGCGCAGCCGGGCTGCTCCGTCCTGGACGAGGCTTTCCTGCGCTACCGTGACCTGCTCTTCGGCTCTGAGTCTTGGCTCTATCCTGCCCCCACAGGTGAGCCGGACGTGCCCCGCCTGGTTCAGGGCTCTGAGACAACCGGCCTTGGGACAACTCCCCAGACTTCTTGAGACGCCCTTAGTTTGGTATTTGCCCAGTCCTCTAATCACCACCCTCTAGTCTCCACTTCCTCCTGCCCTTTTCGTACAGCTGTTTTAGCCTGCCCCAGGTTTAGCCCCCTACCGCTATTCATTTCACCGAGTTGACTTCTAGGGCCAGGATTTCTCTGGAATCCTGTCCTCGGGCTATATTTCACCCAAAATACCTGCTATAGAACTATAGTTCAACCAGGATATCAAATAACTGGAAATACTGTGCCAATGGACATCTAAGGTGACCCCTCTTGCCGTGTTCAAGTGTCACAGGGTCTTAATGAAGCTGTGACCAGGGCTGGGTAGAGGAGACAAGTGTTGACACCCCAGATTGGTAAGACAAAACGTGAGAAACATATTGATCTATGCAAAATTACATGAAAGTGTCTTGACACATAGCATATTCAGTAAAAGTTTAAACTATGAGAGAAATCATAGAACACTTCCATAAAGAAAAGAACTTTGAGCACCCACTCATAGTGAGGGGGCGAATATAATGGGCCGGGACTGAAAGGAGGGTGCTCCGGGAAGGATAAAAGGCTTGAACAGAAGCACAAAGGGTTGTGATTGACCTTCAAGTGCTAGTCTGGTGTGTGATGAAGATGGGAACTGGGGAGTGGGGAGGGATGAGGTTAGTGGAAGTGTGGGATTAAATGAAAAATCCAGAGTACTTTGGATATTGGTTTCATCTAAATTAACGGGCTAGCGATATTCTTTAAGGCAGCTGCTGAAAATTGTGTTTGAGGATTATTATTTCAAAGCAAATCGATGAGTAGAGTCAGCAACACAAAGGAATAAAATTCTACATGATGGACTTAAAATGTAGAGTTTTCTTGAAAATCTCCTGGAATCTAGTTCTCTGGTTATGATGTGTAGGTGTTTGAGTGGAAGCCATATTTATGGTTGGGCCATATGGTAGCATCATTTTGTGTATTTCAACTGTGCTTAAATTACTTTCACGAATGTTCTCATTTGATATAGAGAATTAAAAGCATTTAATTAAACAGATGGCACTTAGGGAGTGACAGTCTCAGCATCAAGGTAGTCTTAACTGGTAAAATGTATTAAGCTGGGAGGATAAAAGGCCTGGTATTGTGTGTGGTAGATCACATATTTCTCTGAATCCTTCATGACAAATAATAGAATTCCTTACAGGGGATTGACACTCAGAATATGTTTATTTTGGTATAGAATAGTTAAGGCCTGGCTTGTGCAAAAAAAAATAGATCTGTTATGTATATGGTATGTGTCTATCCCAGTGCTGGGCACTCTGGTGGTTACAAGAAAAGTGTAAGACCTAGGCCCACGTTTTGCAGTCCAGTTGGGGAAATATGAAGCCAAAGGACACAGTATGTTATAAAATGCTCAAAAGTTAATTAGAATGTTTACTAATTTTACTATGGTATAGATTAGAATAATTTCTATACTTCTAAATTAAGCCTTTACCTCCATTGCTGTAGGACTACAGTTTAATCAAGAAAATAGAAATAGGGCAGCTATAATTAAGGTGCTGTAAATTCCTAATGAAAGAGATCTAGAGACCGATAAACTAAGATGTTTATTTCAATTTATTACCTTCCTGTAAATGAATTGCTCTATTAGTTGAAGGGTTCTTGTCCACTGAGAGATAATGAAAACTGGTTTGGATGACCATTACCAAAGACATACGAGAACTTCCTTCTCTGTTGTTCTTCCCATGGAGCCCTCTGCCCCTTGGAACACAATTTTCTGGGGAGGCTTTCAGATGACTTGAGCTGTAATCTTGTTTCCACAAAAGAAAAAAAAAAAAGAAAGACAAATTGATGGAGGTGAAAGCAACATCAATAAGGCCCAAACCCATGTATATTTCTCTATGGGGAAGATTTTAGTAAAGAAAACAACATACGCACGTTAAATTTTAGCTGACAGCTTTTTGTTCATTCCCCAAATAACTTCTTTGTAGGCGCTGGGCCAGAGTTGTTCTTAATGCAGCACAACTTTTGAGTTTGATCTGTACCTGGAATTCAGTGGAATTCATACCAACCTTTTCTGAAAAACAAGTCTAGTACTGAGGTTCCATTCTGTTCTGAATTCACCTTCAAGGGTTAGCCGTAGTCCCACCAATTTCGAAATGGCCTGTGGAGGTGTTTAGTATTTGCTTTGTCATTGAGAGGTGTTTGTGCCAACTGGAGGGGTATGTGTTACATGTTGTTAAACCTGTTAAATGTAATTATTTTAGGCTCTAGTTATGAACTAAGTTCTCTGTTTTGATTATTAAACCACATCCTGTTTACAAATCAAAGATCTGATTATTTGGGATGACACCCATCTAATGTGGCCCAAATACTTTTTTGGGTGCTTAATGGAGTTGATAAAGCCCTGATTTTTAAGGTTAAGTGACTAAATCTGATTATATAATTTGGCCGCATTCTTCTTTGCTTTTTCCGGAACTACTTGATTGAAGCCATAGTACCCAATGGCTGTTATAAAGTTCCCATCCTGTTCTGGTGTCCACATGAACATCTCTATGAGTTACTTAGGATATCATCATCTGTGAACAGAATAATCTCCACCCCTTTTCCCAGTCCTTTTATTCTAGTGTGGAAGGAAGATTATTATATGACTATCTGGATTCTTTTGCAGCCATTATCAATATTTGATTTACTTGTCCTCAGATATTAAACAAGTGACTAAGTTAATAAGTGGATTAGTTAATTATAATCTGAATCTCCTAAAATACCTCCTTTGGCTATTCCTTCTATAACTATGCCAGGAACATAGTCGATACTTAATTATTTGTTGGACATATTAACTTAAAAAGGCTACTTTCTATAAAAGTTTGTAAGAAAGCTTCATGGTTTTTATTTATTTCTGAGATCATCAATAAGGAGATGATTTGCAAGTTTCATTTAGAATTGATTGCTTTTCTTTGAAGTTTCAAACTTGGAATATTCACATGTGATTCCAGGGAGAGGAGGATCACACTATGCTGTGGTCCCAACTCAAGTTGATTTTATTTCATCACAGTTGGAGAAGCACTGGAAATGCATCTAGGGAGTGTTGTAAAGGAAATGGATAAAGTCTGGCAGCTGGGCTAGGGAGACAGGGTAATGCCGATTAGTTTTCTCCACTCTAATTGGACTAGGACAAGGACAAGGCATGTTCCTGCTGAAGACTTGATTGCCCCTGAGTTTATTGTTTTACAAGCAAAAGGGAAGAAAACGCAAGAAGAAAGTTCTGTAGTAGAATTCTTTTTCTTGAGAAGAGGTATGTGGAAAATGGAGGAACATGTAAGGAGGAGAAATACAAAGATTTGGAAAGGGGTTCGGTAGCAGGAGCTAGTTTTTAGTGAGGGGCTAAATAATTGTTGTGTCCTATGTTGAATCCCAGGGCTTGGCCTGCAGGCCTCAACAGGGCTTTCCGCTCACAGTCCTGTTTTGTTCTTTATTACATAAGTTGTAGTGCTTTTCCAATAGCCCTGGATGGTACTGAGCCCAAGAAGCTCTGCTTGATCAAGGTGTGTGGGGGTAGTCTCGGCCTGATTTATGAAAAATTTGAATCTTATTTTCTTGAGCTATCATTGCTCCCGCTGCTTGACGACCGTATGCAGTGGAGGATTCAGGGTCTAGAGTATGATTTATTCAGGAGTCAGCCACAGAATGTTTATTAGTCACCTCTTTAACTATGTGCCCTCAGGCAAAGTGCCTAATTTCCAAGCAGCCGTGCTACTTTTTTTAAAAAAATCTGTCTATATTCCAAGCATTTCTGAAGATAACAAGGAGATAGTGATGAATGTCTTCACAATCTTTGAATGATGGTATATAGAGGAAGAACTTGGGTATATAGAGGAAGAACTTATAGAGGAAGAACTTTAAAATAAAACAATAAAAATTAAAAGTCTGAGCCCCAGTGGTGCCCTTCCCATCTTCTTCCACTTCCCTTTCTCACCGCCAAACAGAAGAGAGAAGTAGGACATTGCAGGGTTTTGCCTGTCGATACTGCCTGTTTGTTTGTTTTTGTTTTCGATAGCAGGTATGGGCTCTTTTTATTTTTCTTATAGTTACACAGTCTCTTGCTGGGGTTTGTTGTCAGTAGCTTAGCCTGTTAAAGGCATAAAACTTAATCCTTTTTCTGTTGATTATAGAGAAGCAAAGTTTTACTGCCTAACCAATACTTCTTATAGAAATAAAGGAAGTCATGTATGTTTCTGCATTTTTGTAAATTTCCTCTGCTGGTTCTAGAAATAAGTGATAGAAATAAAGTCAATTCAATGTACATCATCAAGAGCTTGAACCACATGGATTAGGTAGGACCTTTCTCCCACTTTGGAGGGCCACTGACAGCACGGTCAGCTAAAAAGAGGAGGTTGCATCTGTAGAGGTGAGAAAGATGTGTGTATGGAGGGTTTTCTGTCATCTACCTCAAGGTTTGTAGGTCTGCAGTCCATTGTGATAGAGAAATGGATTTGCTTTTCTTCTCTCTTCCTGGCTGTAGTGTATAAGACCCATCATGGAGTTGGGAACTTCTCTCTTTGCTTGTTTTAAGCTTCTGTTATTGCTTAAGCTGCTTGGCTATGTCCTCAACCCTGATCTCTAGCCAATAGTGATATGCTTTCATTGCGTCCACATTTGAGGTTAGTTGGAGTTTGGCTATGGTGTGGAGCTTTTTCCTCTGAAAGTGTGTTCTCAGATGCAGAAGGTTTGGGTGCTTGTCAGCTTGAGTGTCAGTAAGTAGCCTCCTCTTCTTTGTAAAGCTTTGAGATGGGAAGGGAGATGGCTTACCAAGTACACTAGATGAAAAGTTTAAATTCTGTCCCGTTTGACCTTGTCCTGGTACTAGTACTAGGATCTCACATTAGTTGCTTTCGTCTTTTGACTGGTGCCACAGTCCTAGTTTGAGGCAGATTCAGAGTTCTAAGCTCATGTCCCTTTTATATGTTGGAGTGTCAGCTTGTTTGCCATACAAGATGGCATCACACAGTAGTGGAGCCTTCAAGCTTCTGTAAGCAGCTCATGAAAAGCCCTTGGAGAAGCTGCTCCTATGGTGTGGTTATCCCACAAGGATCCCAGCCCTAGGCCTCTGTCAGCCAAGTGGCAAAATTGACTTATTAAGAAAGAGAAGTAGAAAATGGAAGGAAACTAGCATTTTTTGAGTGTCTGGCACTTGCTATATGTTATGCCTTATAATCCAAATAACAGCTCTGTGAGGTTGGTGTTATCCTCGTCTTCAGAACTGATATTCACAGAGGCTAAGTAACATGTCCAGGGTTACACAGGTAGTAATGGTGGAGCAGAAATTCCAGTCAAGTCTGTTTGTCTACAAAGATTTAGCTCTTTTTACTGTGCAATCTTAGGGTAATCTACTCGTAAGTATCTTCATCAAGCATTATACCAGTTAACAATTTGGAAAACTACTGGCCTCTGGTAGGATTAAGCCCTGATCACGCTTTAATGTTAATTACTTCAAATAGTAACTTCTAACACCTAATTGTTTAATTGCTAGCAATCATATTATGACTATTTTGGTAGTTGGCCCATTGTTATCAGATTCTAGTAGTATTTTTGGCTGGCTTCCTTCCTTCCATCCATCCTTAGTACAAGTAGTAATTGTTAAATTACTATAATTTGTCAGTAGCCCTGGTCTAAAGAATATTAATTGAACTTCCCTGTCCATAAGGAATTTAGGGCCTCTGGAAGTGGGAATACAGACACACAGTAAGGTGTGATTTTTGCTGATAATTGAAGTATAAGATACTTTGGGATCACCTGGCCCAAGTGTGTATGTGCGTGTGTAGGAGTACATTTTGAGAGGCTTCCATAAAGAGCTGTCTAATCAGATCTGAAAGTAGTGGTTGATGGGGATGGAGGTAGTAATCCACTTAGAAAGAACTGCATATGGGAAAGGCCTTCAGGAAAGAAGTTTTAGGCCATATTTAAGGAACTCAAGGTCTGTATGGTGGAAGCGCACAGCTCTAGGGTGGATCAGCAAGTTCTGAAGCTAGAGAGGTAGTAGACCCAAGTCATCTGAGGATGACTCCAGATTTATGATTTAGCAATATGAATATATTCTGCTGCCATTCACAAAGATGGGGAAAATAGTAGGAGAGGAAGGGGAAGGAAGGAAGAAGGGAGTGAAAAGAGGGAAAGACAGAGAGAGATTGATTAAGAGGTTAGAGATGGGGTGAGAATTATAAAAAGCAAGTTTGGTTTTGGACCTCTTGAGTGTGAGTTTACCTAGCGTCTAGCAAACAATTAGCTATATGGTACTGAAGCTTGAGAGAATGTGGTGGAACACTTCTAGGAGACAAGAAGGTCCAAAAGGTGACCATGGGAGGGTATTGAGGAGAAGGAAGATGTTGGATAACCACTAAGCCAGAATGTGGGTTAATTCTGCTTTTTGAGTATCAAAATCATCTAGGACGATAGGCAGCCCGGAGATAGAGAAGAAGACTGGGGCCCAGGACCCAAAGTCTTGGGTAAATAAAGAAGTAACCAGGAAGTTGCAGAGTGTTGTGACAAGGAGAGGCTCAAGATTTCACAGCTGGATGGCATGAGCCATAGAAGAAGGTTTGTTTGTTTGTTTGTTTGTTTTTTCACTTGATAGCAGAGGACCTGAAAGCAGCCCCAGATCTCAACTTGAGGGGAAGTAACATTCCTGAGGAGAGCCGGGCTTCAGTTAAGGAGGACATAGAAGGGACTGAGGATTTTGGTAGTTAAATAACCATGGAACCAGATTCCAGAGGGTTTGTGGGGGTGGGCGACTTACAGTACAGGTGGTTTGTGGGGGAGAGGAATCAACACTTACAGGAATGGAAGCGTGGGTCCAGAAATGAGCAGAGGCATTTACATATTGGGCACAGTGACAGAAGATGACATAAACATGACATGATAGATTTCCCTGACTATAAGATTGCCAAGAAAATAAGTTCCAGAGATAAGCAAGAGTTCATATATACACGAGAATTTAATACATGATAAAGGAAACATTTCCAATCAAAAGTGAAAAGATAGATTAGTCAATAAATGGATAGAGATGGCTTGTTATCCATTTGGAAAAAAATAAAAATCTTTACCTCATGTCAGTGAGAAAAGTAAATTCCAGGTGAATTAAAAATCTAAAGATCAAAGATATGCCATACAAATATTAGACTGAAATAAAGGAAACTATTCCTATACTCCTAGGGGTAGAAGAGGCCTTTCTAAGCCAGCAAATAAAGGAAACCATAAAAAGTAAAGCAAAAGAACCCATAAGGTTCAAAAATAAAGAAAAAATGGGACAAATATTTGCATCCTTAAAAGACAAGTTTAAAATCTAGAAAGAGCTCTACAAATCATTAAAAGAAAATTAACAATAAAAAAGTGCAAAGAATATGGCCCATAAATGCAAAGCCATGCTCAAATTCATTCATTATTAAAGAAATACAAATTAAAACAATGATATATTTCTTTATGAGGCTAGCACTAGTTTTAGAAGGATGTGTAGATATGGGCCCATATAAATCAGTACAATAGTTTGGAAGAGTGATTTGGCAGTGTTAAAACCAAAAATTTTTATATCTTTGGCTTAGCATTTCCACTTCTAGGTATTTTTCTACAGAAATTTCTCACAACTGCTTAAAAAAAGAAAAAATATATATGTAATGATTGTTAACTAGAGCATTGTTTATAATATCAAACACTTTGAAGTATTCCCAAATGTCAATAAAGAGTAGAAAAGTTAGGACTTTCAGCTCTTAAAGTATCTCAAAAATGGAATTCTATTCAGCACTTAAAATTATGCAGGTCTATATATATTGACATTAAAAAATTTGCAGATCGTTTTGGTAAGTGGGAAAAAAGTTACAAATTAATATGTATCAGGATCTCATTTTTGTTTTAAAACTTAATAATAAATCTGTGTTTACAAAAAATTGAAAGACTGCAAAATGTTAACCAGAGTTATCTCTAGGGATCTATAGGGAGGCATTTTCTTTCCAGTGGGGGTGAAAGGCGAGAAGAAAATAGATCAATTTTTAAAAGTAGAGGGAAAAAGACTACAACTACAACCATAACTATAACTACAACTTTTGCAACAGAAGATTGAAGGGGGAACATTCAGGATTTATATGTGGGCTGAATCAGTTGCACTTCTGAGTGGATGCTAGTCGTCTCTGGAGGATGAAAAATCTTGGGACTCATGGGAGGAGGCACCAAACTGAATTCAGCAGCACTACAGTGGGGCTCCAGGCTCAGGGCACCTGGGTTCTCAGACTCCTGCTTTAATGGGGTAAGGAGTTTGACCGGGGCTTTGCCTCTTCCCCTAGCCACACCAGTGTACTTTTGCACTGACGGCTTCGCAGGCTTTGGAATACCTTTTTCCTTCTTGGTAGCCTGGCAAACACCAACTCAGGATTCAATGTTCTGCTCAGAGGTCCCTTCCAGGGTTAGGCCTGCCTCCTTTTCTGGATGCTATAACATCTACTGTAGTAGCTCTTATCACACTGTTTTGTAATTGTTGTTTGTATTTGTCTTTCCCACTAGACTATGAGCTCCTCAAGGGCGGGGACCAGGGCTGCTTTTTCTTTTTAACTGCCCCAGCACCTAGCACAGTTCCTGATGCACAGTAAGTGCTCAATATTTCTTGATTGGAATGAAGAAATGAGTGGAAAATGAATAATTTCAAGAGTTTTTATTAGGCTGAGTATGGGGAGAGGAAGCCTGGGTGTGATGTATATAAATGTGGGAACGAGAGGGGAACCAAGTGGGCATGGAGAACGAACACTGCTGGCACCAGGCTAGGAGAGTACCATGACATATGGGGCAGGGTAGACCTGACAGAGTGGTAAGGTGCCAAAGGCTGGGTTGACTTTCCCAGTTTCTACCCTAGAAACCAAACTAAATGCCCAGAAGGTGGGTACTGCCAACTAAAACGAATGTGTTTTCTCCATGCTGCTAAGAGTCAGTGAATTAAATACATTGATATGATAGAAATGTTTTGATTCAGGGAGGAGCAGGGCTGGTGGAGGGAGAGGCTCACTGAGGTAAAGACATAGTTTCTAGGTACCCTAATGAGTAGTCTCTTCCAGAGAAGTGGAAGGACCTGAATCTTTAGATGTATGGACCCATACATCTTCAGAGCAGTGTCTGAAAAGGCACTTTCTGTATGCCTGGGTATCTTCTTATCATCCCCTACCCCAGCCCAGGACTTCAGAAATACTAGATTTGGGTATATGAAAGTAATCTCTACATTAACTGTTTGCCATTTATGCCCGATTATCATGTAGCACAATCATTATGCATATATACCATTAAATATGCATTTTTTTAATTCTAGCATCATTCATTTTTTCAGCAAACATTTATTGAATGACTACCGTGTGTCAGGCACTGGGAGTACAAAGACACTGAGATTGGTCCCTGCTGTTGAGGAACTCACAGCCTCGGTGAGGAGATAGACAAACAGCTTGTATTAAAATAAATGTTATGAAAAACGTATGTATGTGTTCCTATATGATCACATAGGAAGTTCTCTTAGGAAGGGGTGGGGGCATGACAGCAAAGTTTTATAAAAGGAAAACCAGAGCTGTTTCTTAATCAGGTGAAAAGTGGCAGCAATACAAAGTTTGTTTCAATTGGAGGAAGCAGTATATGCAAAGAAAAGTATGAATGAATGCTCCATTTTCAGGGTTCTATAAAGAGTCGGTTGTGCTACTGTGAGAATTCCTACACAGGAGCAGAGAAAGATGAGACTTATAATCCAGTGGATTCTGGATTTTATCGTGAAATCTATGGGGAGCCATTAGAGGGCTTGGAGCAGAGATTGTCAAAATCTTTTAATTTTCATATTAAAAGATCACAAAGGATAGTAGATTGAAATGGGGAATATATGTGAAGGCAGTGAGAGACTGAGTGGGAGATTCTTTTATAGTCATCCAGGTGAGAATTTATGAGAGGCTGAGTTAAGGCATTGACCAATGGGAGTGGGGAAGTGGTGATGATAAGAGAGAATAAGGATTTTGTAGTTATAAGACTTAATTGGGTCTTTCTTTTTCACTGTTGTGATCTCAGTGCTTAGCACGGTGTTTGACACATAGTAGATAGTCAGTAAATATTGAGTGAATTAACTTGTGTTCTACTCAGAAAGGTGGGAGGAGAAGGAGCTTTCCTGTCTGGGTAAATCAATAGCTGGTGCTGTTATCACACTGAGAGAGAAGATCAGCCAGGAAGAAGAATGAAGAGTTGGTTCAGTTTTGTATTTAAGATTCGAGGTGCTTTTGAGCCAATTTGAGTGGAGGTATATGAGTCTAGAGCTCCAGAAGAAGAGTTGGCATGAAAAGTTAGATTTGAGAGTCACCAGCCTTCGTGAGAGTGGATGACGTTGTCCAGAGAGAGTATAAGTGAGGAGGAAAAGAGAAGTCTGTGACCCTGGGGGACACCAGTACAAAGGGGTTGGTGAGAGAAAAAGAGAATGAGGAAGCGTAAAGAGTTAGAGGAAAAATAAGAGAGAGCAGTGATCCCTTAGCCAACAGAGTTTAGTTTCAAGAAAATCTGGGATGTCTGATGCTGTCAAGAGGTCCCCGGGTAATGGTCACTAGAACATTAACCCTGTGACAAGGATTTTTGTCTGTTTTGATCAATGCTGAATCCTCAGCACTTAGAACACCTAGTACAGAGTGCTCAATAAATAATTGTTGAATGAGTGGGCGAGTAGATGGGTGGGTGGATGGATGGATGGATGGTTGGAAAAAGGTCCCTCGAGTTTAGTTACAGAACCACAGGACCTTGGCGAAGGCATTTTCAGAGGAGTGGTGGAAAGAAGCCAGATAGTAGAATGAGGAAAAGAGAGGATGTCAGGAAGTGGCTACAAAAAGAGGACTAAGGATAGCCAACTCCATGAGCACTTATCAAGTGCTGGGCACTGAGCTAAGCACTTTATATGCATTAACTCTTTTAATCTTCCTAGTAGCCCAGAAGGTGGGTACTGCCTTGATCCCCATGAGGAAACTGCAGCTTAGAGAGGGAAAATAACTTGCCCAGGGTTCCAGAGCTAGAACCAAGTGTTAGAACCAAGATTTGAACCCAGATCTGTCTCACTCTGCTTAGGCTGCATTTCCTCTAGAGTTTCTTCATGATTGGAAGCTGAGTGAAAGAGTAACTGTTTGAGATGACATACAGTTGAGACTTGCAAATATTTTAATGATGATGGGACAGAACCAGCAGAAAGAAATAATTTGAAGACTTTGAGAAAAAGGGAAATAATGTATACAAGACGAGCCTGAGGAGAGATCCAGAGCACGGGTGAAAGGAAACCCCTTCCACCAAGGTAGGAGGAGGAGAAGGTAAAGACCAGGTGTGTTTTGCAGATATATTTGTTAGGGAGGAAAGGGGAAGGTAGGGATGGATGGCAGTTCCGATTGTCTGCTGAGAGTAAGGGAGATGGTGATCAAACTATATACAGACTTGAAGAAAGTTGTATAAGTTTGAAGTAGCTGTTGCAGAGAAAAGAAAAAATAACAATGGTGGAGATAGAAGATTTTCAGGGCAACATCAGGGGCCCAGCGATGATGAGAGACCATGATTTTATCAGTGGCCCAATCCCATTGTTGCATGATTTTCTCCCTTCTCTCCAGCAGAGAGGGAAGTAGCCAGGATTAAGTGCACAGAAAGCATATGTTAGATTGATCTAGGGTAGAGGAGTTTTGCCCACTGGATGCAACAGAATAAAAAAGAGATGGGTTGTTGCAAGTACCAGCTAGATTGTGTTTGAAGTGTTGGATCACCACATCTAGAGCAGGAGGGGAGGAATTGAAGGTTGGAGAGGACTGATAACAGAAAGAAATTGAGGTGTCCTTGTACTGGCACCTGGAGAAAGTTCAACAGTGGGTCTTTGGTAGTAAAAGGGTCTCAGAGTTTCATGTCCAACTGATCTGTCTGTAATGAATAGGCTGAATTACACTAAAAAGAGGACACAAGGGTAGAAAACTAACAGTGGTTATCTCTTCAGAGAGGGAACAAAGGAGGGGTACCAAAGATAATTTTATTGTTAAAAACACTCTGTAACTGTTTGAATTTTTTCAACTTTTTAAATTAAAAAAAATACATATACAGATTTTTCGATGAATCTAAAAGGAGCAAGTTCACATGAAAGCAAGGAGACGAGGGAGCTGTGGAGATAGGAGGCTGTGGTTGTGGACTGGGGCCCTAGAGCATGTGATCTGTCTGTGGAACCCCATAGTGTTAGCTCGGGAGAGCAGTAGCCAGAATCTCGTCCCACTCTACCGTTGTTTACAGGGGAGGAAATAAGTGCCAAAGACTTGCTCAGCTTGGCACCAGCAGAACCAGAACCAGAACCAGCCTTTCCTGATTTCCTAGCTCAGTGCTATTTTTCATGCTGCTTCCTGAACACTTGAGGCTTCAGAACTTCCTGTTGTCCCGCCTGGGCATGTTGTATGTGTGCCCATGTGATTGCTAGCTGATGGGCTGTTTCTCATTCTGTGCCTCCCACACCTCAGTGCTGCTCAGTGCGGTGTGTGTGGGTGTGTGTAGAGGTGGCTGTCCTGTCCCTTGCCTGTTTCTTGCTCTCTTCAGAGGACCAACTTGGAGGTGATACTCTACGTCCTTGTAAGTGACCCAGTGTCCCTCGGTTTTGCTAGCTCTCACATCACTACCTCCCCAAGACCTGTCCCCTCATAGTTTGTTTAAGCAGCAGCCCAAACCCAAATGAATCACTGAGCACACTTAGGACAGTGATTCTTTACCATAAGATTAGTGACGGGTGAAGAAACGAGCCCTTAAATTAAGGGCATTGTTCTATGGACTTAGAGTACAGAGTATGGGTGTATTTTAGAAAAATAAGATATAATGGTAACAATAACAACAACAACAAAAACAAAATTGTTTTCTTCCAAGAATAATTCAGATAAACTTGGTGGTTATGCAGCCTCTCTTGCCATCAGCTATCAGGACAGGGACCGTGGCAGCTGCATATGGGTTAGTCGTGATTTCACCTCAGTTTGGTAGACCAAAGCCCAGAGGATTACCACTAAAGTTTAGGATTTTTGTCCTCTTTTGAATGGCTGCTTGGATAGATACACAGATGAGCTCTCCACACAGTGGTATTGAGGCTCTGTGATGTGTGGGGATGGAGTGGGGACAAGGAGGTCGAGGATGAAGGCATAGTTTAAAGAGGGATATTCATTTATAGCTTTCCTTACCCCGACCCCTCAGTTAAGTCCTCCTTGGTCTTTGGTTTGGTAGAGATGACCTGTATGCTTAGGGAGCTTGTGAAGACGCTATAGGTTCTGCCTTGAGAGTGATCCCTGCCCTGAAAGCCTGATTGTCTTTCTGTGTTATGGGGATGAGTTTTCAGGATTTAGAATGCAGTTGTGAGTTGGCCTGGCTCAGAGTAACCTCAAATTCTCTTTCCTGCAGAGCTGAGGCAAGTATTACAGTGAGAGTACAAGGCATTTACTGAGAGGGGAAAGAATATGTTTGTTCAGGGTAGTGGGAAAGGACTCCTTATTGCTCCTTCTTGACAGACCTGATTGCTGAGATACAGCCAGGAAGTCGTGCTCAGGAGCAGTGAGCAGGCTTCCTTGAGATGGTTCAAGGCTCTTGGATTCCTTCTGCCTAGATATGGACAACATTTGGGATTCCAATTGGGTTCTGAATTATCTCTCTCCATCTTCTGCCAGGCCATCCTGTCCCTGACTTTGTAGTTCCATAGGAAGTCATGGATGTTTGGTGCCAGTGGGGATTCATGTGGCTCCAGAAAGAATCGTGAAAGGGAGTTCACTGAGGTTCAGGCTTGGAATAGTACAATCACAACCACTCTGAAGGTCACAGAAGAGCCAGTGGGAGGCTGAGAAGAGACAGTGCATTGGTGTTTTGGCTTTTTTTTTTTCCAGCATAAATTAGGATCTGTAGGACTATATTAGATAGTATGTTTGCTCATACTGGGTGGCTTTCCACTGTTGGGAGAAGTCTACCTTGGACAGAGAACCTGTCTGAGAAGAGGAGAGAAGGAAGTAGGATGGGCTGGTGACCACATGCCTTTGCTGGGGCACCAGCTGAATCATCGCAGGCCTCCTTCGCATAGGAGATTCCCTTGTCATCTGTTTCATCTGCTCACATTAGATCCTGGGCATTTACAAAGTTAGAAATCTTTCATCTGGAACCCTCAAGAACAGTGCTACTTCGAGTGCCAGTCTCCAGTGAGATGGGAAGCATATAAATATAAAATATAAAACTATTCCCTTCATCAAGAAGACTTCGTTATGAAAAAATGTTAGAACTAAACAGTGTGTTTATGCTGACATAATTGATATACATTCTGGCATCATCTAAGCTTCCTGTCTGATGACCAACCAGTAACACAGTTTACAGATCAGCAGCCAATCCACAGACTACACTTTGAGTAGCAACACTCTAGCGCTGCCTTTAGTTTCAAAACAGTTGCTGAGGTCTTGGAACCCTGTGCTACGACTGTACCAAGCCAGAAATATAGAGTCCTGGTTCCAGAGGGCTGCTGCCAGACCATTCATTCATGGTCAGGAAGGATTACTGGGGAGAGAGGGGGTACGATCAAAATGAAAACATTAAACAGATGACTAGGCAGTTTCTGTGCCAAAAGTACATGCCCTGTCCTCCCTTACATCTTGACACAGGCATGTGACCTGAAGGGACTAGAGCTAAGGACCCTCTTATGGGGCTTTGGTTTTGCCTGTTACTTCTGGTGGCAAGTCAGCTACACTGAGTTTATGCTGTCTTTGCAGGAAAACAGTATACACTGAAGAACAATTCGTTGGATATCTTTGTGATCAGTCCTGAATGTGACCAGTTCCCTTCTTTGGAGTCAGTAGAGAATTGTAAGTATCACCCTGTTCTCATTCTAGAAGAGTAAACACTTGCCTGGAACCGTAGCTCTGGATGGCCTGGCCTAAGTTGCTGATGCTAGGCCTGAAGCCCTCTATAACTGTGGGACCAAGAGCCACCAAGTGCCAAGAGCCATAGAAGATGTGTTTTCCCTAAGCACTCTAGCCAGTGTGTCTATAGGCTGACTGTGGACTTTCACATTGGCTGTTCACTGAGTCCCACAGGACACCCACCTCTGGACTAAGCATAATTCCATTGCTATTTTTGGAATGTGTATACTTTGCTGATTTTCTCTAAGAAGTCCTACTTTGGAGAGAGAAGGTTTTGGTCATTTGTACTGAGACAAGGTCAAGTCCTGTGATTGTCTCCTGTCTTCCCTGAGTAGCTGGGGACTTCTCAGTCTCTGAAGTGAACATTCATATTTGGCTTCTTCCTTACATTTTTGGATGAGGTAGCTGAAGCCTGGGGACAAAAGGAAAGTAAAGTGGTCACAAAGACTTTGGAGACATCGGAACCTGGACCCACCCCTCCAAGCATCACTGTCCCCTTTGCCAGTAGGAGACTTCATACTTTCAGCTAAAGGCTGGCGGGAATTCATGTTTCTTAGAGAAGAAACTGACCTACAAGGCCAGTGGTGCTTGACAGAGGGCTGTGCTCCAGCTTGACCCTCATAACACATCGTTTTCTAGGGCCTGCAACTACCCTGCTCTGGGGACATCTCCTCTTTGAAAGAAAAACAGTGTGATCTTGCTGTTGTTTTTTTAATCCAAGGATTTATATAGAATGTGTGATCTGTAATATGAGAGTAGAAATCCTTAACCAAATGGGGGCATTTCTGTCATTCCAGACACCCTGACCATAAATAATGAGCTGTGTCTCCTCTTCTCTGAGACTGTCTGGGGAGCTCTCCGAGGTAACAAGGTGGGGCTGATGCTGGGAGAGAGATGCACACGATGTTGTGGGACCATTGGCGTTGGTGGGGGTGGGAGGACAGGACTGGGTATGCAGCGAATACCCCCACTTTAGGAAGCTTTCTTTATGGAGACCAAGTGGAGTGTTCCCTCATCTCCCTGAAAGGACTTTGTCCTTACAGCTTTCCCAAGAAGTTGACAGGTTTCACCTAAGCAGTGGCAGCAGCTCCCCTGGTCAGTGCTCTGGAGAAGCAGTGGGAGACCCTGCAGGCTGCTGCTCAGGGTGTCAGCAGGGCAGAGGGGTGACTCTGCCACAGATACTGCCTGTTCAGCTCTCACTAAAGACATATAATTGTCCAGCTTCTTTAAAAAGGAAAACTATATCAAAATGAATAAATAAATGTCAAAATAAAGGTAAATAGTAATAAAATATGTAGAATTAATTATTTGGGGAGAAAATGAGGATTTTACTAGCTAGCACTTGAAAGTCCTGTGCCCTTCCTTTTGGTTTACTCAAAAGATATTTGATCCCTACGAACAGACTTAACCAAATACCTCTACTACTTTTGGTAAAACAACTCCTAGTGAAAGATAAGGGAAATTCTCACAGAATTCCAAACCTTGGTTTGGTTTGTCTTTATTCCCTTGCCTTTCCTCACCCCTCTCCTATATTTTGGAGAAACAATATGCTGACTCCCCTTTCTGCCCTCTTGTACCTTTTGTGCAAGTACTAATGATTAGTCTGGTTGATGCTGGGCTTCAGAGTGGAAAGAAGCCAAACAGTATCCTAGCAGTCCACCTCAAATTAGGTACTAAATGACCACTAAGGTCTCACAAATTCTTTCACTCTGAAAATTTGAGACTCTGGGAATCCTTCATGGGGCTTCTGTTGGATTTTCAGAAGTGGGGCTTCAGCTATTGAGAACATCCAGTGCTCTGGACTCAACATACCTGCCTTGGAGCCTAGCAGGGATCTAGGAGTCTGTGTCCCGTGGACTGGGACAGTCCTGGGCCAGTTGCTGCCTGCTACACCTCAGCTTCCTATAGCTGGATCTCTTCTTAAGCCCTGAGGTGGAAAAGTGAATGATTCTTTGATTTTCAGGTCCAGCTATGGACCCAGGCTCCTTGGAAACTCAAGTTTATGATCACTTTTCCATAATTCATTCTGGGAGAAATGAAGGGTCAGCAGACTGGGGACCCTTTTTCTCAGCTTCCTTAGCTCCAATGAGTATTATCCTTGCAAAGCCTTAACCCTTGCAGGCTGATTGTCCTTATATCTGCCCTCATAAGCACACATCTGGGCTGCCTTAATATTTTTGTGAGTTCACACCTTTGGAAATGGATAAGAGGAATGTGGGTTTTGAGGGTCAGCGTTTTCCTATGAGGGGCACTAACACCCCTTACACCGCCATCTCCTAAAATACAGAGTAAAAATCGATACTAGTGTCCTGGTATCCCCCTTTCATAGTGTTGAGAATCATCAAGCCTACACTACATCCACTTTCACTGTGTGCTGAGGCATTATCCTCTGCTACACTGGCAACCTCTTAGATGAATGCATTTCTTTCCCCACCTCCCTAAATCTTTACTCTGCCTCTCTTCTTCCCCATAGGTCTGGAGACTTTTAGCCAGCTTGTTTGGAGATCTCCTGAAGGCACAGTGAGTGTGGGCCCTCAAAAAGGGCTCCTTTTAAATCTCTAGAGTTTGCTCTCGATGTTGAGAGTTCTGGAAATATCTTATTTAGCCTTAGTCAGAGTCCTGGTGGCCTGAGGTGGCCCCAGCAAGAGTATACAAGGAGACATGGGTGGAAACTGGTTTGGAAGACTTGGCCTGTTTAGAATCACTGTAATTTAGTTCTCCTGAGTCGTTATTTAACAGCAACCTGGAGATCACACTGCTTTGAAGAAATGAACATATTAACAGTCAATGAAAATCCAGAATTTGTAGGCTGAGGAGTGTGTGGTACAACTGTATTTGGCTAGCAAGAGACAGTTGTTCTCTGAAGGTTCCTGCTTTACGGTCATTGAGGTAGAGGTGTGGGGCATTTGGGGAGACATTACCCTGTAGAACAGTCACAGATTGGCTTTTCAGGGAATCTTGGGAGACTTTTCTTCAACCCCTACCCCACACCTATGGTGAGTATCCTTTGAATCCTGACGTGTTCAATGTTTGGTTCACACAGTTCTTTATCAACAAGACAGAGATTGAAGACTATCCCCGCTTCCGTCATCGGGGCTTGTTGTTGGATACATCTCGCCATTACCTGCCACTGACTAGCATCCTGAACACTCTGGTATCCAGGCCTTAAGGCTTTCTTTGCCCTTAGGGTTTTGGGGCGATGGGGCAAAGGATAGCCCGTATGCCATATTCTTAAAGAGTTACAGAGAGAATGTAAGTAATTTTATGAGCTCCTAGGAAAAACAAAGGATGACCTACTCTAAAACTCAAAAAAATAACAAGAATGATTTAAAATCTGTCCCACTGGCTACTGTGGACCTTTGTCCCGGCTGTCTCCAGGGATGCAGAAAGTGGTTGGGGGAGTTGGCTTCTTTGACTGGCAGAGCTGACTTTAGTTTAGTTAGGACAAGGTTGTTGGAAGGAGATGTTCAAAAGCCTTAATTGGGGACGTCCCTAACTATATTGAGTTGGATGAACAGCCTTATCTGACAGTTACAGTTCCAACTCAGGGTCTGTCTTTTCCTTTGTTCCTCTAGTGGAACCAAATCCATCAGGTTTGGTTCTGAGATTTATGCATTATGGGGCTACTAAATTTACATCAGATGTCACAGTTTGGATAAACACTAATCAGACTACCCAAAACACATGGCAGAAGGAAGTGTTAGAGTTCAGGGTATTTTGGATGACTCTAGGGTACCACATAGCTGCAGCCATTTCTTCAGTGTGGCTGGGACTCATCTCAAAAAGAGGAGACACCGCTTCTGTCAGCCATCTTTGGATGTTCCCTGGGGAAAGAAGAAATGTGCTGTCTTCCTCCATGTCAGACACTCCCTGATGGGAGTTCTGGTAGACCCTGTAAACAATAGGAAGCTGGGGTGAGCTGAGCCTATTTAGGAATGTGGAGCAGCCTGAAAGTCTGCCCAGCTTCCCAAGTTTGAGGCTGAAACTGGAGAATCTGTGATGGGTTCACAGGGTATGTGCTCTGACCAACAGGATGTCATGGCATATAATAAATTCAACGTGTTCCACTGGCATCTGGTCGATGACTCTTCCTTCCCATACGAGAGCTTCACTTTTCCAGAGCTCGCCAGAAAGGTATGTCTCAGTTTTGCTCTGACCAAGTTTATGGGTCAGTGTCTAAGCCTAGCTGTGGCCCTGCTGGCAAGGACACCAGCTCTTCTCCTAACCAGCCAGTTTTAGGGACACACTGACAATGGATTCGGAGTCAAGACCTGTGTTCAAGTCCAACTTTTGCCCTTAATTTGCTCTGTGACCTTCAGGAGGTAATCTCTCCTGGTCTCATTTTCTTTTTATTTGTTTACTTACATTCTGTTAGATGGGCATAGTGCCTACCTCGTTCATCTCACTGGCATCAAGACATGCAGATAAAGCAATAGATGTGATAGTTTGTGGAAAATAATGATTAAGTTCCTTAAAAATAGTCCCTGATACCCAAAGGCTGTGGGTGGGTAGATTTTCTGATACCCAGGGAGTCCTGGAGTCATCTGGAGGCATTTCAAGTGTCCTCTACTCTGCTAGACTTCAGGAAATGAGATCCTTAAGAGTGTCTTGTGCCTTTCAGGGGTCCTACAACCCTGCCACCCACATCTACACAACACAGGATGTGAAGGAGGTGATTGAATATGCACGGCTTCGGGGTATCCGTGTGTTAGCAGAGTTTGACACTCCTGGCCACACTCTGTCTTGGGGACCAGGTAAAAATAATGTCAGGTGGGAGGAAATCTACTGATCCCACTCCATGGAGCTTTAGGGCATTGGCACTTGGATATGGCATGCCCCAGCCGTCTACCTCTTCCACCTGGGAATTTAGATAGGCAGAATTTACTTTGGGTTAAAAGGCCACTTCTTACTATTAAAATATGGGCAAATTTTTCTCATATGTCCTTGTCTTAATGATACCCTTGCAGGTTGTTGTGTCCTAGAGTGGAGAAAAGATTTTACCAATTTTACTCAATTGGGCTCTCTGTATAAAGAGAGCAGCCTTTACAAGCAAGGATGACCCCTGCTGGAAGCAGTGTGTCAAGGAAAGAGTGTGACCGTCGTCTGGCTGTAACCCAGCCTCTGACTCTCTATGATTGTGGATCTTTTTGTATTTCTTCGATTGTGACTAACACTCATGATTACTAGTGTCTGTGAGTCCCTGAGTGTTTCAGCCTGTGTGTGTAATGTTTATGAATATGATTGTTTTACTTTAGGAGACTTAATGTCCTTATGTATATGACTGTATTTGTGACACTGTGTGGGGTTCTCTACTGGCTTAGGTGTCTCTGGATTATTGACTCCTTGCTACTCTGAGTCTCGGCCCTCTGGCACCTTTGGACCAGTGAATCCCATTCTCAACAGTACCTATGAGTTCATGAGCACATTCTTCTTGGAAGTCACCTCTGTCTTCCCAGATTTTTATCTTCACCTTGGAGGAGATGAGGTTGATTTCACCTGCTGGTATGAGCCCTTTGATCTTCCCATCCAAGTCTGTTGAATTGCTTACTCAGGATAGAGGTTAGCCAGAATCCAGTGAGCCTGAGCCACAGGCCAAGACCTCAGAGTCACATGTTATAGTCCAGAGAGATTAATATGTGTTCACTTCGAGAGTTTGAACTTAAAGCTCTTCAGATCCAGGCTCAAACTTTCTCAGCCAATGTCAGTGGCCCCCTTCATACAGCTTTGTTCAACCACACCTTCCTTATTTGCGGACTCTGTGATCCTCAGAAAGTTGATTGTTTTTCAAGATCAAAAAAGGAAGTTGTGGGAGGCCAGGTTGGGCTTTGAGGATTTTGAAAGAATTAATCTTTATTTTTCTCTTGGGATTCAGGAAGTCCAACTCAGATATCCAAGCCTTTATGAAGAAGAAAGGCTTTGGTGATGACTTCAAAAAGCTGGAGTCCTTCTACATTCAGACGTGAGGAAGGAAGGAGAGTGGGCAGGGTCTGTTGGGTCACCTTCTATAAGGTCCTCACTTTCCATACAAGGGTCAGGCCCTGCTTGACCACTCTCTGGGCCCCTGAAAGGGGTCCCTTGTCCTATATCTTCAGGTTTGGAATGGTCATTTCCCAACTGGAAGATACCGCTCAATCAGGAATGGGCCCTTAGCCAGGCTCAACCCCTAGTGCACTGACACCAAGAGCCTAGAGTCTGTCTGAGTTGAGCACACACTTTTTTTACTCTCCAGGCTTCTCGACATCATCTCTGCCTATGGCAAGGGCTACGTGGTGTGGCAGGAGGTGTTTGATAATAAAGTAAAGGTGAGCCAGGGGCAGAGAGAAAAGGAGCCACCCACAGTACCTCCCGCTGGTCTCCCAGCCCTTCCGTGCCTCTGCATGGACTGATCCTCCTGATTTGGATTGGACTTTCATGTTTTAGATCCATCTCTCCTTTACCCTCTAGAAAGGTCGCAGAGGTCTGGGTGTGGGTGTCGGAGCCTCTGTCTATCTTCCTTCACTACAGACCAATCAAGAGTTATTTCTGCTGCTAGGTTACTTGGGTTTCCCAAGATTGGCACAATAGATTGGGTTTTCCTTCCTGAGTCATAGACTAGGGTCTTGCAGGTCTATGGGAGCAGAGTTTCTTCTCCTTCATTGTTGACCAATAAGATCCCAGCCTGCTGCCACATGGGGGCTCTGCAGGAACCTGTCCCATCCTCAGAAACATCTGGAGACTCTTGGACATGGGGGATCCTGATGAGTCTCCTGGGCCCCACTGCTTGCTACCCTTAGTTCACAGCCAGTATTACTATCTCAGTGTGGACAGGGAGGCTACAGGATGGGAGGACGAAGCAGCACGGCGCTCTCCTATGGCCTGTGGAACCCTTGACCTCTGCTTTGGGCTAGGGGCTCAACGGTTAGGAGTCACCAAGAAATACTTTGCTGCTGGAGAGCGGAGGGGGTGCATACCCCTAGGCCTGGGTTGCCTGCATAATAATGTGGCCCAAGAATCTCATCAGCTAGGTGCCATTATCACCATTTGACCTTTGTGACAGGTTCGGCCGGACACAATCATCCAAGTTTGGCGAGAAGAGTCACCAGTAAACTATTTGAAGGAGCTAGCACTGGTCACTGATGCCGGCTTCCGGGCTCTGCTCTCTGCCCCCTGGTACCTGAACCGCATAAGCTATGGCCCTGACTGGGAAGAGTTTTACGTGGTGGATCCCTTGTCATTTGAAGGTAAAAGCAAGGAGCTCTCTTTGCTGACCAAAGAAGGCTGGGCTGGAGATAGAGTGGGAGGCAAGAGGGTCTGGGCTAGATATTTTGGGTCAGGAGATAAATTTGAGGACAAAGTAGTTGAAGGGGAACCCTAGAGTTGCCTGTCATTGCTTGTTTTCCCTCAGGTAGTCCTGAGCAGAAGGCTTTGGTGATTGGTGGAGAGGCCTGTATGTGGGGAGAGTATGTGGATAGCACAAACCTGGTCCCCAGGCTCTGGTAAGGCTTTTCTGAAGATATGGAGGGTTGGGCTTGTGGCCATGCAGTCTCCCTTAAAGACCCAATCCCACCTAGCCACCCCCAGGCTAGTACCCTCCTTTCAGGCCTGAGCAAGAAGGGGCTTTACAGTGATCCTTCTGTTTGTATGTAACATTTACCTCCCACCTGACTTGATCTACAATTCTCCAATAATCCATAGGTGTGTAGGATGGAGGTTGTTATCCTCACTTTAAAGAGAGAGATAATGAGGCCTGGAGAGCACAGATGACTTGCTCAGGATCCAACGTTGAAGTCCCTGATTCCTATAGCAAGACCTCCATAGCTGGCAGTGAATCCAGGGTCCAACCTGGTGTGTGCCTCCTTTTCTTCAGGCCCAGAGCAGGGGCTGTTGCTGAGAGGCTGTGGAGCAGCAAGTTGATAACTAACACGGACTTTGCCTTTAAACGTTTGTCACACTTCCGCTGTGAGCTGCTGAGGTAAGCAGGCTTTGGGGCCTTCCCAAAGAAGTGGGGCTTGGGACCCTTTACTGACAGAAGAATACTAATAATAGCTAACACAGAGGCTTACTAAGTGGCAAGCACTATGCTTAGCCCTTTACAGGCATTATTTCATTGAATCCTCACCACAACCCTATATAGTAGTTTTATCCCTATTTTACAGATAGGCAACTGAAGCCCAGAGAAGTTAGGTAACATGCTCAAAGTCGCTTCAAACCAGGATTTGAACCAGGCCAACTTCAGAGTCTATACTCAGCCATGGCCATGTTTTTATGGGCTCTCATGCTACCTATGCCCATACTGGGGGTAGAACTATATAAGATGGTCATTTCCCTAATTCATTCAGCGACTAGGTCTTGAGGACCTGAGGGACACAGAGCAGAGTCCCAAGCTGAGAACCAAGCATGGTGGAGTCTAAACCTCAACTGTCTGTAATTCACTGGGTGACTCTGAGCTAGTTCATTACCATCTCTAAGCACATCACTTATTTGGATAATACAGGAAGACAGGCCTAGAGGTGAGGCTGAGGCCTAAAGACAGAATTACCTGCTCGCATGGATTGGACAGCACTTCAGTCCCCACCACCACTGCATTTATAGCATTTTAGAGCCATTAAAGAGGGACTCAGTGGGCCAAGAACACTGGGCACCTCTTAGGCGTCTACTTCTTTTCTAAAGGGACTGAGTATTTGGGGCTAGGGTACATAGGCAGGTTAGAAGAAGGGAGGTGTTCCCCAAAGTTCCTGGGTGTCCCTGTATCAAAATCACCTGGGGTACCCATTCATAATGCAGATTCTTGCCAATAGTTGGTCCCATCCCAAGTGAGAATCTCTGAAAGTGAGACCCCAAGTAATTTTTGGTATACGGTGGCAGTTTGCGACCCACTGAAATGGGGGAAGGGGAGACTGCTCTTTGTGGTGAAGTTGTTGCTGGGGTCTAAGACTAACCTCCTTCTGAGTAGCCCATCTAGCCCTATTTCTTCATGTCCTCTTGCAGGCGGGGTGTCCAGGCCCAGCCGCTCAATGTAGGCTACTGTGAACAGGAGTTTGAACAAACCTGAGCAAGCAGCCCCAGGCACCGAGGAGGGTGCTGGCCCTAGAAGAGTGGTAGTGGGGCCAGGCTTCCACTGCCTCCCGGCCGGGGGATGGAGCCCCTTGCCCACGTGCCCCGTGCCTGGAGAGAAGGGGGCTGGTGCTGGTGTCCAATAAAGAGTGATGTGACATTTCTCTACAATGAAAATGGATTACCTGTGTTAAAAAACAATGTGAGCGGCCTTGGGGTAGAGGAACTGTCAGGACTGGCCCTCTGCTCCTGAGAGTGATGGGGCTCAGCAGGGCCCAGCCAGGTTGGACTCAGTAACTGCCCCTAGAGGGATCTTATAAGTTGAGGGCTGGGAGTGAAACCCACAGCCTTTGTGTTGTCCTGTCCAGCCTCTGAATTATGAGATGCCCCTCCCACCCCTACACAGTCCAGACACATACTCCCATCCTCCAGTCACTTCCCTCCAAGTGGAGAGATCGCTTAGCCCTCCAAGGATTCTATCTCTGGAAGAAGACTTAGACATTCAAAGAAGTCCTGGTCAGTACCAAGGGCTCCAGACCCAACCAGGTCACAGAATACCCCTCCCTCATGCTTACACACTTCCACCCCCTAGAGCTTTTCTTCAGCTCTGGGTTTCTTGTTGCTTCAATTTTATGCAACCATTATTTAAATGTTATGGAATACATATTGTAGTCTTCACACTGTGGTAAGTGTTGAATTTGAAGGACTTGGTCCTGAGCGGCCCTAGTTAACTCCCCAAAATGCCAGCAATTTCCAACCTCTCCCCCCCGGTGCCCACTCCCTACCCATTTTCAGCTGAATACCGTCTTTTCAGAGAATTGATGGCACAGCTGAGACCATGAGAGGAAAGCCCCTGGGATCCAGAAGGTGGGCATGTGGCTCTGGAAGAGTGTTTTTGCACGAGAGACCGGTTTTCCCTAGGAGGAAGTAGCTCATCGTGGACCCAGACTTCCCTCTGGTAGTTTTGTGTTCAGAAGTAACAGTGCAGCTGGGGCAGTAGTGGACAGCAACTGTTTTAGATGAGGATTTCTTTGATTATTATCTAAGTTCTTTCACCTGGCCCTGGCATGGAAGCACAATGGAGAGGTTCCCAGGCATTTCTTTCAGAAAGTTTCCAGTCTGACGGATACAGAAAGTTGTGGAAGGCAGGCCTGAGAAAGGATTTGTGTAAAATTTGGTTCTTAAACATCATCCTTCAGTCCCTCAATCATGATCCTTTGGGGACCTGGTTGAAGGTATACCATCCCTGCCTTCTTGCACTGTTTCTATAGGGACAGGGTAGGCACCTTCTACCTGAAGAACCATTTTGGGGATGGGGTTTCCACTCAACCCAGAGCAGCCTAACCCAGGGCTCTGGCCTAGAGAGACACAAACTAAGATTCTACAACCTGCACCCATCAAAGGAGCCCATTTACCTCCTTACCCAGAGAAGCTTGTGGGCTGGTCCCAAGCAAAGATCCTACAGAAATGCTGCTACACTTCAACTGCCCCTGCTTTTTAAAATTATTTTATATTATTTTCAGGTATACAGTACAATGGTTATATATCATTTATGAAGTGATCCCCCAATTACTCTAGCACCCATCTGGCATTACACATAGCCATTATAATATTGACAATATTCCCTGTGTTATACTCTACATCCCTGTGACTGTTTTATAACTACTAATTTTTACTTCTTCATCCCTCCACCATTTTCACCCAGCCCCCTAACTCCCATCCCCTCTGGCAATCACCAGTTTGTTCTTTGTATCTGTGAGTCTGTTTTCATTTAGTTTGTTCATTTCTTTTCCTTAGATTCTGCATAAAAGTGAAATCATATGGTATTTATCTGTTTCTGTCTGATTTATTTCATTCAGCATAATACCCTCTAAGTCCATCCATGTTGATGCAAATGGTAAGATTTCATTTTTTTAATGGCTGAATAATATTCTGTTGTGTATATGTATCATAACTTCTTTATCCAGTCATCTGTTGATGGGCGCTTAGGTTGCTTCCATATCTTGGCTATTGCATATAGTGCTGCCATGATCGTAGGGTGCATATATCTTTATGAAATAGTGTTTTGGTTTTCTTTGGATAAGTACCCAGAAGTGCAATTGCTGAGTCAAAAGGTAGTTCTATTTTTAATATTTTGAGGACCCTCCAGACTGTTTTCCATAGTGGCTGTACCAATTTGCAATCCCATCAACAGCATGTGAGTGTTCCCGTTTTTCCACATCCTTTCCAGTACTTGTTGTTTTCGATTTATTGGTAATAACCATTCTGACAGGTATGAGGTGCTATCTCATTGTGGTTTCAATTTGCATTTCTCTTGATGATTAGTGACCTTGAGCATCTTTTCATATGTTTATTGGCCATCTGTAGTTCCTCTTTGGAGAAATAGCTATTCAGGTCTTCTGCCTATTTTTTGAATTGGATTGTTTATTTTTTTGTTGTTGAGTTATATGAGTTCTTTATAAATTTTGGATATTAACCCCTCATCAGATGTATCGTAGGCAAATATCTTCTCCCATTCCGTTGGTCGTCTTTTTATTTCATTGATGTCTTCCTTTGCTGTACAAAAACTTTTTAGTTTTATGTAATCCCATTTGTTTATTTTTTCTTTTGTTTCCCTTCCCCAGGGAGATATTTCTGAAAAGAAATTACTGTTAGCAATGTCAGAGTTTACTGCCTATGTTTTCTTCTAGAAGTTTTATGGTTTCGGTCTTACATTTAAGTCTTTAATCTATTTTGAGTTTATTCTTGTATGCAGTGTAAGAAGGTGATTCAGTTTCATTTTTTTTTTTTTGCATGTATCTCCAGTTTTCCCAACACCATTTGTTGAAGAGACTATCTTTCCCTCATTGTATATTCTTGCCTCCTTTGTCATCAATTATATGACCCATATAGGCATGGATTTATTTTGGGGCTCTCTGTTCTGTTCCGTTGATCCATGTGTCTGTTTTTATGCCTGTACCATGCTGTTTTGATTACTATAGGCCTGTAGTATAGTTCGATATCAGGTAATATGATACCTCCATATTTGTTCTTTCTCAAGATTGCCATGGCTATTCAAGCTCTTTTATGGTTCCATATAAATTTTTGGATTATTTGTTCTAGTTCTCTGAAAAATGCCATTGGTATTTTGATAGAGATTGCATTGAATCTATAGATTTCTTTGGGTAGTATGACCATTTTAATGATATTGGTTCTTCCTACCCATGAGTATGGTATACGCTTCTATTTATTTGTATCCTCTTCAATTTCTTTCTTCAGTGACTTATAATTTTCCAAGAACAGGTCTTTTATCTTCTTAGTTAATTTGATTCCTAGGTATTTTATTATTTTTGATGCAACTGTAAATGGGATTTTCTCAATTTCTCTTTCTAATAGTTCACCATTGGTGTATATAAATGGAGGTATCATATTACTTGTTACTTTACTGAATTCCTTTATCAATTCTAACAATTTTTTGGTGGAATCTTCAGGGTTCTCTATATATGCTATCATGTCATCTGCAAATGATGACACTTTTATTTCTTCCTTTCCAATTTGAATGCCTTTTATTTCTCTTTCTTGTCTGATTTCTGTAGCTAGGACTTCCAATATTCTGTTGAATAGAAATGGTGAAAGGAGGCATCCTTGTCTTCTTCCTGAACATAATGAAAACACTTTTAGCCTTTCTCTGTTGAGCATAATGTTACCTATGGATTTGTCATATATGACCTTTATTATGTTGAGGTATTACAGTCAATCTCACTCTTTATATCCGTCAATAATTGCTTTATATATGTAGATGCTCCTGTTTTGGGTGCGTATATGTTTACTTGGGTTATGTACTCTTGTTATATTGATCGCTTTATCATTATGTAATGCCCTTCTTTGTCTCTTATGATAGCCTTTGTTTTAAAGTCTATTTTGTCTGATACAAATATTGCTACCTAGCATTTGTTTTCATTTCCATTTGCACGAAATATCTTTTTCCATCCCTTTACTTTCAGCCTGTGTGTGTCATGTGATCTGAGATGGTTCTCTTGTAGACAGTATATATATGGGTATTGTTTTCTTATCCGTTCAGCTACCCTATGTCTTTTGATTGGAACATTTAATCCAATTACATTTAAAGTGATTATTGTTAGGTACATAGCTTTTGCCATCTTATTATTCGTATTTTGGGTTTTTTTCCTCCTTTCTTTTTACTCAAGTCCCCTTAACATTTCTTGTAATTCTGGCTTGTTGGTAATGAATTCCTTTAGCTTTTTCCTGTCTAAGAAGCTCTTTATCTCATCTTCAATTTTAATTGATAGCCTTGCTGGGTAGAATAGTCTTGGTTGTAGACTCTTGTTTTTTATCTTTTCGAATATTTTGCACCAGTCCCTTCTGGCCTGCAGAAGGACTTTTCTTTTGAAAAGTCAGCTGACATTCTTATGGGAGTACCCTTGTAAGTAACTAGCTGCCTTTCTCTTGCTGCTTTTAGGTTTCTCTCTTTGTCTTTAACATTTGGCATTTTAATGATGATATGTCTTGATGTGGGTCTGTTTGGATTCCTCTTGTTTGGAAATCTTTGTGCTTCCTGGACTTGTATGTCTGTTTCCTTCTCCAGGTTAGGAAAGTTTTCTGTCATTATTTCTTCAAATAGGTTCTCAATACCTTGCTCTCTCTCTTCTCCTTCTGGTTCCCCTATGATGCAGACATTGGTACATTTGATTGTATCCCAGAGGTCTCTTAAACTTTCCTCATTTTTTAAATTCTTTTTTCTTTTTGCTGTTCCAATTGGCTGTTTACTGCTACCTTGTCTTCCAACTCACTGATTCAGTCTTCTGCTTCATCTAATCTCCTGTTGATTCCTTCTAATATATTCTTCATTTTAGTTATTGTATTCTTCATTTCTGTCTAGTTCTTTACAGTTTCTGTGTCCTTTTTTATACTTATTGTCTGTCTGTTGAAGTCCTCACTGAGATCATCTATTCTCCCCCTAAGTTCATTGAGCATCCTTATAACTGGTGTTGTGAACTCTGTCTCTGATAGGTTGCTTGCCTCTATTTCATTTAGGTTTTTTTTTCCCCTAGAGTTTTCTCTTGTTTCATTTACAGCATGTTTCTTTGTTTTCTCATTTTAGTTGCCTCTCTGTGTTTGTTTCTGTGTATTAGGGAGATTTGTTATATCTCCCAGCCTTTGCCAGGTAGCCTTATGTAGTAGGTGTCCTCTGTGGCCCAGTGGCACAGTCTCCCTGATCACCCGCACTGGGGGATCTGGTCATGTTTCTTGTACGGTTGCATGTGTTCTCGTATTGTAGCTAAGCCTTGATTACTGTTAGCATGTCAGTGGATGGGATTGACTCTCTGGCTGACTAGCTGTAAGGATTGGCCACATCCACAGATTATGAGCTGCTGTGTGGGGGCTGACCCCATAGAGTGAGATTTACCCCAGAAGTCTTGGGTACCTGTAGGGACTACTGTTTGGGTGTGCCACTTACGGGGCTAGTCAGGTGGTGCTCTGTTGTGGACTAATGCCAGCCTTTGGGTGTGTTATTTCTGTGGCCCCTTGAGAGAGGTTCCCATGTAGGCCAAGTTTAGCCACTGCCTTTGATTGCTCAGGGCTGCCTGGTAGAAGCTACAAAGCGATCCACAAACGGTTGTTGCCTATGCTGGATCTGGAGGCGAGTGGGAAAGACCATGCTGTAAGCCGAGGTTGGTTATCCCCAGTGCCCAGCCTGGGATGGCTTGTAAAAGGACCAGTGCACCTCAAGGCCTGGGGCAGCCTGCCAGCTTCCCATATGACTCTGCAGCTAGAAGAGCCTTTGGGCAATATGTGAATTGAGTAGGGTGGGATCCCAGGATATCACTGGGGTAGAGCAATCTAATTTCACCCAGCCAGTGCAGAATCAGGTCTCATGCCAGTTCTGAATCTGCAAATTCTTATAAAAGTCTCAGATCTCAGAAAGGCTAGCTGCTGTCCTCGTCAGGCCTTCAGATCCCCCATGATCCACACGAGATACTGTACCAGTGGCTCACCACCAAAGTCTCCCCTCAAATGTGTGGGCCAGGTGAGCTGATGTGTAGCCCAGGGAAGGTGTAGGGTGGGGCTAGCTTCCTGGCAACAGGCCACCCCAGGCAATTTGTAGGCTGGTTGAGGCAGGGCCCCAGGGAGACAGGAGATGGAGCAGGCTGATCTCACTGGGCCAGTTTAGCTTCAGAATTGGCTGCACGGCAGGGAGGGTTCAACACAGGCAAGATGGAACCCGCCCGTGGACTGCTCCAGAGGGGAGCCCAACAAAGGAGCAATGGCTGCTGTCCTTCCAGCCCTTGCCCTAGCACCACGCAATTCAGTCTTTCCCCATATGTCTCTCATGCCTACTGAGCTTCTGACCCTCTCTGGCACCCAGAGAGAGTTCCTGTGAGTGAGTCTTTGCACAGGCTCTTTAAGGGAACATCTTGGTTTTCGGGTTCCTTCCATCTCACCCAGACGGCCAGAGTGCCACTGGTTTTTATAGTCAGATTTTGTGGAGACTCCTTTTCCCAGGACTGGAACTCTGAGCTGGGGGGGCCCTGTGTGGGGGTTAGGGCTTCTGGTTCCTTCAGAGGTGCCTCTGCAGCCACACACTCCTTCCCAGTGCTCATTCGCCTCGTGTGATGTGAGACCAACCTGCATTGTATCTCTGCCCCTCCTACCGGTCTCAGTGTGGTTTTTCTTTGTGTCTTTGATGAATGTGTAATGATCAGGTAGACTTCAGGTTGTTCTCTGGGTTGTTTGTTTTATAATTTTATTGTAATTTTAATACAGTCCTGGGAGGAGATGATCCCTGCTTTTACCCAGCCTGCCATCTTTCGGAGGAGAATTCCCCTTGCTTCCTTCTTCATTATAACTATAACATTGCTATTTGAGATAATGGTACATAAAAAGATCAGCAGCTAAGTTGTAAGTTTCAAGTCAAGTCAATGAAGGAAGAGAGCATAAAAACATTTGTGTTAAAGCAGTAAGGTTTTAACATTTTTTTATTCTTGTAAATATTTTCTTTAATGTTGTTATTTTTACAATAAAAAAAAATATATGGCCCAATCAAGACTTTCAATGGTGGGATATGCTGTTCCTTACTCCACCTCTGCTCCTCTTGGCCTGCTGATCATAAGACATTTACCTGAGGATTATCAGACCTCGAACTGCTGTCCACAGCCACCACCCAAGCTGTTCCAATGCACAGAATCACTGCTTCCCCACCTCAGCTCCTTTCACCTGGACTGTGGATTTAGTGCCCTACCTGTGAAAGACCACACTATTTCAGTATGCCTGTGTTCCCTGAGCACCACCAGGGGGCAGGAAAGTGCCTGGGCTGCTTTGCTGGTTCCAGTCACCTTAGGACACAGTCTCCCCCTGCTCTCCTGTGACTTTCCCAAGGATGCAAAGCAGGCCTAATGAGAATAAAAGTAAAGGAGTGAATGGAGGCTAGGAGGACATTCAGCCTCCCCTCTCCTTGGTAGGAGTTGAACCTGCGTGCCAGGTACCCCTCCCTTCTTGGAATCTGGTGTTTTTAGGTGTACTTTAGTGGACTAATATAGGGACAACTGGCAGAGAATTTAGGCACAAGTGCTCCACAACACTAGAGATGGGGTCAGCAAGGGGGTGGTGAAAGTTGGATGACACTGGGGAAGGATGAAAAAGGATTATATGGGTATAGACTGAATTTAATTTATATAAATGTAGATATACACATCTGCTGGCAACATTATTAGCACTCTAAAATTTAGGTTTTTATAGTTTTGTCAATGTCATTTGTGAGATTAATCAATACAGGCCATAACAGTTGTGTCTCATATACTTTGTTCTCACCAAGAAAAAAAATAGGAACTGGGTAATTTGTCTATTAAAACTATTCTGTATTTTTTGCTTTATAAAAATATAAACTCTGAAAGTTTGAAAATTAGTATTTTATACCAACTCATTATGAATATACATATAACAAATACATATTTACTAATTTCACTGAAATGTTTACTTGTTGAATTTTTCATTACCATTCACTCTGTGTATAAATCTTCAGTCTCCACTATTATTGAAGCATCTTCTGTGTTTTCCTGCATTTTTCAATGAGTATTTTTCATGAAAATGTCTGTGAACCTTGCCTATTTTCACAGTAATTATTGTACTCTAACCACATCCATGTTATGTGTTTTCTACCACAGTAAGCACTTTAATTTTTAAATGATTCCAAATATTTCAAACATAAAAATTCAGAGAATAAAATAATAAACACAATATAACCACCATCCAGCTTTATCACATTTTAATAGCCATATTTGCTTCAGATATTTTTTGAGATGAAACTTTATATTTGTCCCCAATCCCAGTCCTAGTCCCTTCCTTCCCAAAATAACCACATTCTAGAATTTATTTTAAATCTCATTTCCTCTGGAATATCTGATACTTAGCTGTAATTTTTTTTTTCATTGTCAATAAATTCTTTATGGCTCACTTTATAGCAAATTAGAAAGGGATATTTTGGAAGCCACTTAAAAAAGGGAAGTGTGTGTGTGAGAGAGGAGACAGACCAACTGTCAGGCAGACACGGGCTGGAAAATGGGGCATGTCTGTACTGTGCTGGTGTGCTGCTGAATATGAGAGCATATTGGGGGTGTCTGGATAATCTATTATGAAAGAGAAGGTATTCAAATGTAGAAATTCAAAGAAAATGTGGATGTTTATTTAGATGCACATAAGTCAAAAATTTGAATAAAAGTATTTGTGGAGATCCATCCAGTGGAACAAAAGCACCGGCATTTTTATGTGCTTGCTGTTTCAGGCACTATAAGCACGTAATGGATGTTATTTAATCCTCATCTCAACCACTGAGGTAGGTATCAGTATTATCATCATCTGACAGGTAAGTAAACAGACATATAAAGGTTAAATGATTTGTTCATGGTTACACAGCTAAGCTGAGTCAGGATTTGTAGTTAGGTAATATGGATCTAAGCTCGCCTAGTTAATTCTACCCTATACCACTCCCAGCCATCAGCCACTGCCCCACACTGCACCGGACATCTTGCTCTTGGACACCACTCTCAGACACAAAGATAAAGCTGGGTTCTCTGCTATATCTGGGATAGAGTCCATTTCCTCCCAGACCTGTTCCTTACGATAGTTCCTTTTTCTCAGCACACAAGTAGGCACAATCTCCCCGATTTAAACAAATTAAAGACTCTTTAAGTCTTGCATTTTCTCGGTCAAGTTGCTGAAACAGCTGCAAGTTTGTCTCCACTTCTCCACTTCCCAATCCTCATGACCCAGCAATTTGGCTGTAGTCATGAAGGCTCTCAGTGAGGCCAACAATAACCGACACATTGCCAAATCAAGGGATGTTTCTCAATAAATAAAACATTACTTGAACTTTCCTTGTATTTGGAGATTTTGATCACTTCTCTTTTGAAATTCTTCTAAGACTTCTGTGATACCATTCTTCCTCCAGTTTTCTCCTACGTCTTTCATGATTCTCAAACCTGCATCACTGACTTTTCCAACAAACTCCCATCCCACAACCAGTTTGTCTTCTTTCCTCTTCTATACTTTTTCTCAATGATCTTATTTACACTCAAGAGGATATGCATGTGTGTGTGTGTGTGTGTGTGTGTGTGCGTGTGTGTGTACACATACACGCACATATGTAGGCTTCTAACTTATCTACTTTGTATCACCTGAATGTTCATCACACACTTTAAGCTCATGTGCCAGGCACAATTCATCATCTTTCTTCACAGCTCCCCACTCTACCACTAGTCACTTGAGCTGAAATCTAGGAACCATTTTAACTCATCCCTATGTATTATAATTGCCTTCTAATTGGTTACCAAGTTATGCCCACTATATCAATAACACTTAGATCAATGTACTCCTCTCCATCTGCACTGCCACAGTCTTTGTGTATGCCCTTTCACATCTCTCCTGAACTTAGAATAAGATCCTAATACATCTGCCTTGAGTCTTCTAGAGTCATCTTTTTAAACTGCGAGTCAAATTATGTCAATTTTCTGCTTTTAAATATTCAAAATTGCCCCATTGTCCAATTAACTTAGCAGGATATACTAGTCTGCCTCTTCAGGATGAAGTGTCTCAAACTCTCCACCAACATTTCCTGACACTTTACCTGTATTTTTCAGGACTCTGTTAGTTGTAAGGAAACAACTCACTTAATCAAAAAAGATAACATTCTCTCATCTAATAGGAGTCAACAATTATATGATCCTAGGAATAAATCTAATAGAAAACATATAAGAACTTTATAGAGCAAATTATTAAATTTTGACACAAGAAGACAAGAATGATATATGTTCATGAATAAGAAGACTCAATATTGCAAAGGTTTAAAAATCTGTAGATTTAGTATGATTCTAATTAAAATTCAAATTTTATTTTTTTATACTTAGTTGGTTTAACAAATAATAGTTTGTTTTAAATAATACCAACAATATTTGCTTATGGATAAGTGAAATAAATGACAACAATGTTAAAAAGTATGGGAGGAAAGAATTGGGAATACTCTGTTATAAGGCTCTTGTACTACTTGTGAAGCAGTATAGTGTTATTTGAAAGTAGTCTTGGATTAGTTGTAAATGTATTTTACAAACTCAAAAAGTAAAAAAAAAAAAAAAAAAAAAAAAAAAAAAAAGAAACCAAACAAATAAAAAGTATAACATATACTAAGAGAGAAAATTGAATCATAAAATGTTCAATTAAAACTATAAAAAAGCAGAAAAAGAGAAGATAAAAATAACAACAAACGGTAACAAATGGAAAACGATATGAAACATTTTAGATGGCAAACCAACTTTATTAATAATCACTTCAAACATGAGTGGTCTAAACACCAATTAAAAGACATTGTAGAGTGGATAAAAAAGCAAGACCCAAAGACATGTCTACACAAAATGCTTTATAGACATAAATATAGACATAATGAATAATAAATAGACACAGATAGATTAAAAATAAAGGGATGGAGAAAGATGTTTCATGTTAACACTAATCAAAAGAAAGTTTAAGTAGCTATATTAATTTCAGACAGAGCCAATCTCAGAGCAAGAGAAATTATCAGAGATAAAAAGAAGCATTACATAACAATAAAAGAGTCAATGTGCCAAGAATACATAATGCTTAAAGTATGTGCTCTAACAACAAAGTAAAATGCACGAGGGGAAAACATAAAACTTCAAGGTTAAATAGATAAATCTACTATTCTAGTTGGAGTCTTCAACTCTTATCACTTGAAGATTTTATCAGTAATTGACAAATTCAGCAGATAGAAAAATATTAGTAGCATAACCAAACTGAACAGCACCATCAATCAATTGGGTCTATATATTCCAAGATAGACTATATTCTGGGACATAAAAAACATTAGCATTTTAAAAAATTGAAATAATACAATGTATGCTCTCAGACCACAGTGGAATTAAACTAAAATGCAATAATAGAAATATAGCCAAAAAATCCTGAAATATTTGAAAATTAACATATTTATAAATAACACATGGGTCAAAAAGTCTCAAGAAAAAAATTTTAAGTATGTTAAAACTAAATGGGTATGAAAATACAACTTATCAAAATTTCTAGGATGCAGTAAAAGCAGTGCTTAGAAATTTATAGAATTGAATGTAGATATTAGAAAAGAAGAAAGATCTAAAATCAATAATCTGAACTTTCATATTAGGAAACTAGAAAAAGGAAAACAAAGCTAATCCAAAGTAAGCAGAGAAGTAATAAAAATTAAGAGAGATCAATGAAATAGAAAAACAGAAGTAGAGAAAATCAACAAAACCAAAAGCTGCTTCTTCCAAAAGATCATTACAATCAATAAACCTCTAGCCAAGCTAACCAAGAAAAAAACAGAGAAGACACAAATTACTCTTGACAGAAATGAAAGAGGGTCATCACTATTGATTCCATGGACATTAAAATGATAATAAAGGAATATTATAAACAATTCTATGCCCACAAATTTGATAACCTAAATGAAATGAACCAGTTCCTCGAAAGACACAATCTACCAAACTTCACACAAGGAGAGGTATATAATCTGAATAGGCCTATATCTACTAGAGAAATTGAATCAATAATTAATGTTCAAAAATAGAAAGTACAAGCCCCAGATGAGTCCACTGGTGAATTTTACTATATGTTTAAGGAAGAAATTGACACCAATTCTCTACAACCTTTTCCTGGAAATGGAGGCCAGCATTATCATGATGCCAAAACCAGAGAAAGATATCACAAAAAAAGGAAAATCAGTCTCTATCATTGGTCTCATGAGAGATCAATATTTCTCATGAAATAGATGCAAAAATACTCAACAAAAATATTAGCAAATCAAACCTGACAATGTATACAAACAATTAAACTCAATAACCAAGTGAGACTTACTCCAGAATACAAAGCTAGTTCGATACTTAAAAAACAATTTATTCTATTACATTAACATGTTAAAGAGGAAAAATCATATGATCATATCAACAGATACAGAAAAAGCATTTGACAAAATTTAACAGCCATTCCTAACAAAAACTCTCGGTAAACTAGGAATAGAGGAGGAACTTTTTCAACTTGATAAAGAATATCTACAAAACGCCTATAGCTACCATTATACTTAATGGTGAGGAACTAGATGCTTTCTCCCCTAAGATTAAGAACAAGGCAAAGATATCCCTTTTCACCACTCCTATTCAACCCTGTACTAGAAGTCTTTGCTAACGCAACAAGACAAGAAATGGAAATAAGAGATATATAGATTGGGAAGGAAGGAATAAAACTGTCTTTATTTGCAGATGACACGATTTTCTATAAAGAAAGTCCCAAATAATCAACAAAAACTCTCCTGGAACTAATAAATTATAAGAAGTTTGGAGGATACAAGACTAATTGATATCCTATATATCAACAATGAACAGTTGGAATTTATTATTAAAAACACAACACCATTTACATTAGCACCAAAAAAATTAAGTATTTGGGAATAATAAATAATAAATATGTACAAGATTCATATGAGGAAAACTATAAAACTGATGAAGAAATCAGAGATCTAAATAAATCAAGAACAAACTGATTCTAAAGTTTATACAGAAAAGCAAAAGACCCAGAACAGCCAATACAATATTAAAAGAGAAGAATGAAGTTCTTCAATATCCACTTTGAAGACTTGCTATAAAACCACTGTTATCAAGACAGTTTAGTATTTGGTGAAAGAATAGACACATAGATCAATGGAACAGAATAGAGAACCTAGAAATAGACCAGCACAATTGATTTTTAACAAAAGAGCAAAGGCCATTCAATGGAGAAAGCATATCCTATTCAACAAATGGTGCTAGAAGAACTAAACACCCACGTGTAAAAAAATGAACTTCCGAAATCAATTAATGCAATATGACATATTAACAGAATACAGGACAATACCCACATTCTTATCTCGATAGTCACAGAGAAAGCATTTGACAAAATAGAAAACTCATTCATGATAAAAGCTCTCAACAATGTAGGAATAGAAAGGAATTTTCACAACCTGATAAAGGGTATCTACAAAAAAATCTACAATTGACATCATATTTAATGGTGGAAAAGTAAATGTTTTCTCCTGATATTCAGAACAAAGCAAGGATTTCCATTCTCACCTCTTGGATTCAAGACTGTACTGGACAAAAATTATATGTTCTAGTTTTCCGAGTTTTATGAATTTAATTTTGGTATTGCTTAGTGAAGATGTGTACTGTAGACATTTATATAATAATTAGTAATATAATAAAAACAAATAAAAGTCTGCGGTAGAGCTTATATAATATACACGATCATTGTGTTATTTTTACAAAGGCAATTCAGTGGAGAAGGAATAGTCTTTCTCAACAAACGGTGTTAGAATAAGCAGATATCCATGTGCACAAAAAATTTCTTTTTTAATGAACTAAATTCATACCTGACACCATACACAAAAATTAACTAAAAATGATTCATGGAACTGAATGCAAAACCTAATACTATAAAACTTCTAGAAGAAATACAGGGGGGAAATCTTTGTGTTAGGCAAAGTTTTCTTAGTTATATTATCAAAAGCATAATTCATTAAATAACAAATTGATAAATTGATCTTCATAAAAATTAAAATTAAAAACTGCCTCTGTTTCAAAAGCCACTGTTAATAGAATGAAAACACAAACTACAGCCTAGGAGAAAAATATTTGCAAAGCATAAATCTGACAAAAGATTTGGAACTAGAATATCTAAAGAACTCCCAAAATGTAACTATAAGAAAACAAACAATTCAACTTTTTTAAATGTGGAAAAGATTTCAATAGATGACAAACACGTGAAAAGATTCTCAACATCATTAATCATTAGGGAACTAGAAATTAAAATCATAATGATATTCTAAGGATATTGACAAGGATATGGAGAAATTGAACTTTCATACACTGCTGGTGAGAATGTAAAATGTAACAACCTTTTGGAAAACAGATTGAAAGTTTCTTTAGAAGCTATAGATAGTCTATGACTTGATCCAGCCATTCTACTCCTTGGTATTGACCCAAGTAAACAGGAAACTTACGTCCATTAAAAAACGTGTATGGGAGTGTTTGTGGTAGCTTTACTTGTAACAGCCAAAACCTGGAAATGATTCAAACGTCCATCAAAAAGTGAATAGATAAATAGTGGACTGATATTATAGTATATACAAAGGAACACTACTCAGCAATAAAAAGGAACTACTGTTGCACACAAGAACATGGATGAGTCTAAAAATAATTTGCTAAAAAAAGCCAGAAAAAAAGTACATACCATATATATTATATGTATTTATATATTCCACTTACATAAAACTGCAGAAACTACAAACTAATCTATAGTGGCACAAATTTATCAGTTTCTTGGGGAAGGGGAAGCAGGGAGGAGCAGGAGGGAGAGTTTATATAGGAGTACGATTACACCTTTGAATTAGATGGATCTATTCACTATCTTGACTGTGCTAATGGTTTTATGAGTTCATATGAAAAAATTTATCATGTTATATATTTTAAATATGTGAATTTTATTGTATTCAATCATGCCTCAATAAAGCTGTTTTTAAAATAAGGTATGTCCCTACAAACCCCAAAATAGTAGCATTTGAGGATGAATCATTAATTTCTATAAAACCAATATGCAAAAAAATAAAATAAATAACCAATATGCATTCAGCATCTGTTCAGGAGAAAGCAAAGGAAAGGCATTCCGAGGTCTAATATCCGTGAGAACAGAGGAATCCCAAAATGGCTAACAGGTAGTAAATGGTAAGTACAATTTGAGAATAGGCCAAAACAGAAGAAGTCATGCAGACTCAATTTGCAAGAGAATGCAACGGAACTGCAGTAAGTTCTGTAGATGTCGAAGTGGTCCGAGCCCTATACTATCTTGATACTAACAAATCAAAACCTTCCAGGACAAAGCCCAAACTGAGGAGAAACTGATGGGAGTAGAATCCAAATGAAGCTAAGCAGAAACAATAAGGGCAAAAACAAAAACAACAACAAAAAAAGAGGCCTCTATAAAAGGGGTGGGACAGTAGAGGATGCAGATCTCAGAAGTTAAAAGTCATCGTTTGATCACTTCTTTAAAGAAAAGTAAAAAAAACTCTAAAGCTTTGAAGCTAGAAAAGATATTCTTCTCATGGCTCCTCATAATCAGAAAAACTAATTACACTTAAACATTGAAACTGATCTCAACTGAATCCCATACATAGTCATTATAAAATGGAAGATTATAAGGAATACAGTGAAGTCTCTATTGACAATGAAAGACTTACCAGAAATAAATTATAAAAAAAACCCAAACCATTAAGAAAATGAAAGAACCTATAAGCAAACCATTAAGAAAATGAAAGAACCTATAAAAAATTAGTATAAGAATTAGAAAATTCAGAAATATAATGATTGGAAAAATTTAAGATTTTTAAAATGTAAGGTTACAGAACTCAGGAAAGAGAATAAACTAAAAGTTATTTCTGAAATGAAAACTGAACTAGAAGGAACACAAGAGAATGAATAATATCTTCAGACAAACAAGATTAAATGGAGAACTTTTTTAAAAGATAGAAAGAAAAGATAAATGGATTTGAGAGAAGGTGATAGAAAAAGAATATAGGCCCAAAAGATCTAACATATATATGATATGATTTACTGAAGAGGATAAACAAAACAATGGAACAGATACTAAAACTATAATGAATATTTTCTGAAACAAAAACTACAGGTTTAAGGGATACACATGTACCTGAAAGAACAAACCCAGATTCACCAACACCTGAAGAGATGATGACAAACATCTGCAGTGCCAGTGTGGGGCCCTGTTGTATAAATTAGCCAAAGATGGTGTCTGTATACTGGCCCTATATTGTTTACTTCGTCAGACAGATGGGCCCAATAGCTCAAAAACCCACTGGGAACATTTGTACACATTGAATTATTTTAAATACAGCCCAACTAAGCAGATTTTTAGCCATTTACAATTTGCTTGCTTTGCATACCTTGTGAAACTGAACCCAACATCTGCTAACCATGGATAAGATAAACCCGAGGACTATAAATATCACAAGCCACTGCTGCCTTTTGGGGTTCTCTGACCCAAAGACTCCCTGCTGTGCTACTATGCAACTTCACCTAGGTACATAAGCCCCCTCTTTAGTTCTCTTCTCCCCAGGAATTCTTTACCCTCTTTCACTTCAGTGCGGTGGTCTCTGTGCAGTTGCCCTTAGAAGGTCTCCTGCTGTGAGGGACATCTCCCTCCCCCTGCCATGCAAACCTGTCAAAGTGCCACCCAAATAAAACTCATTGTGTGCTACTACCACTTTGTGGTCATATCTTTTACATGGATCAACCCTGAAATCTTTCAAATTCACTACAGGCCAGTACTCCTAAATATTATCTAGCTGGGTCCTACAGAAACACTATTGTGTTCCCCAGGGTTTGATTGTAGACATCATCAACTGAGTTACGAATTCCACACCTGATTCTCAGGTTCCCTCTTTGGACACAAGCTGTTCAAATCATCGCAAGTATCTCATCATCATAGGACGTTACCCAAGGGTAAAGTTGGGTATTGCCACATTGTGGCACATGGTTAAAACCACAATTACAGAAATAGATGAGGAAGTGAGGAACAAAACTCTTGGCTCAACTTGGGCCATTGTTCCTGATCACATCCCTCTCTCTTTGTTACAGAGGTTGATTCTGTCACTGTTCAAAGTCCCCATGGGGGATGGTCACATCGATCTATGAATAGTGAGCTGTTACTACTTTTTAGTCAATCTTGATGCTTCAGACTTTTTATGTCTGTCACAGGTAAAAACGTTTGGGCAAAGATACGTCTGCCAAGTAAAAGAGAGTGTAGGTGGTGAAACAATACAAATTATAATTAAATGCAAATAGCTTGATTGTGAGAGTAATTTTATGTTGTAAGGGTAAACTCTCAATGAAGATATAATCGCCTTAAAACTTAGCATAACTTAGCCTCAAACAATGTAACACAAAAACTGCAAGAAAAAAATACGTATGTATGTATGGCAAAATGGAAAGGTATGCAGTTGTTAGAAGAGTTCTTGGGAGAATATAGCTGCCAAAACAGAGGAGGTGAAAAATTGAGGAAAAGGTATTAGGTAAAATATTGTGCAAATACATTTAATGCTGCAATGCAATTAGTTTTTTAAGGAATATATTAATTACCAAAATTGGCTTATGAATAAATATGAGGATATTCATGTGGTACCAGATATTTGTGTGGAAGAGATGCACTAAACCTTCAAGGAAGGTTTCACAAATTTTTAAAAATAGAAGTTTTATATTTTTTTCTAGAACATGTTTTATTACACTTTTCCCAAAGCAATGTGGTACCAGGAAATTTTGTAAAGTAATATCATTAAAGTAATTCATAATAAAAATAGCTAAGGAGAAAATGAGTGAGCTAATCTAAAGTGGTAGCTCTTAGGAAATCATCCAGAATGTATCAAAAAAGTCTAAGTGATGAGAACTGTAAACGAAGTTAAAGAGATAGGGAGACAGACTGAGGCAATCTGACATATCTAATGTCAGATCAGAGTTTCAGGAGTGACTAGAAAGAATGGAATACTGCAGGCTTCACTCCTTAGAAATCTGTGTCTTAGAACAAGTATAGCAAGCAGGATGTTTATTAAGGACTGCCTTTGGATCAATCACCATGAAAGAAGTGAAAGGAAGCAGGAATAGATAGAGGGAGAAGATGAGACAACAATAGCTACAGCTGACCCCCAAGGAGCCCTGCTGGCCTTCAGAGTTGTTCTAATCGGGGCTGAGATAGATAGGCCTTATAATCAGATATTGATCAGTAATTGGATATAGGTCACCCTTGGAAGGGGCATGAACTTGAGGCAATTTCTAAAGGGGCTGACAATGAAGACTGTCTGCCCACAGCACTCCCAGCAACTATGACAACAGATCCTTCACCAAAGGGGAGGGAAGGGGCCCTCAGCAGCACATCATACCACATGGAAGACAGATGCCAATTAAGGAAACAATAATGGGATTCTCTAGAATTGAAAAAGATATGCAGATTTAGGAAGCACAAGAAATTTCAAGCAATTTAAATAAAAAGAATTATACACTTAAACACATCATTTTGAAAGTGAAGATTACTGAAAGAAATGACAAGATCTTAAGAGCAGCCATAGAGAAAAGCCAATTACCTGTACAGAAATGACAAGTTGACTATCAGTTGACTTCTCATAAATGAAAATGGAACCAAAGAAAGGTAAAATAATATCTTCAAAATGTTGAAAGAAAGTAACTAACTCACTAAACTAGCATTCAAGAAGTGGGCCAAAATAAGGAATTTCCAGATAAGCATAGCTGTGTTTACCACCAACAGACTCCTCACTAAAGGAATATCTAATGCAGTAGTTCTCAACCTTGTTTGCAAGTCCGTTGGAACCAACAAGGAGGTTTTAAAACATATGCTTAGGTCTCACCCCAGCAATTCCAATTCAATTAGTCTAGGCTGTGTCTGTAACAGGGTACGCCTTCTCCCCAACCCCAAGGTGGTGTTAGACAAGGTTAAATGAAGATCTAGGACTTTTATCACCACCCAGCATTAACAAGCTCCTCTTCTGTGGGTTTAATGGAAGCCACAAATACTTCTCTCCTTCCTTGGCAGAATGGTGTCTAAGAGGCCTAGTTGGAAGTTTCTACCTCCAGTAATGAGATTTCTTCCCTCCTGTTCAGGGTGACTTCAGCAGACCTAGTAGGAAACCTGAATTTCAAACCCCACCTGTCAGTTACAAGGCAGTATCCCTGTTTCTCAACTGGTGTAGGAGCAAAGGAGACCTGCTTAAATAGAAAACTTAAATATCCAGAGTCTTATAATAAAATTTCCAGAATTTCATAACAGGCACCAATGCTGATATGACACTGATGTTGGAACTGTCAAAGATTGTAAAGTAACAATTATAAAATGCTTCAATAAGCAATTACAAATACACTTGAAACAAATGAAGAAACAGAAAGTCTCAGCAAAGAAATAGAAGATATAAATAAAAACCAAATGAAATGTTTAGAAAAATTACAGCAACCAAAATGAAAAACTCACTGGATGGGCTCAACATCAGAATGTTGATGATGGAGAAAAGAATCAGTGAACTTGAAGATAGAATTTACCCAGTCTGAACAACAGGGAGAAAATAAACTTTAGAAATTTTAACAGAGCCTCAGGGACCTATGGGATTATATCAAAAGATCCAACATTCTTGTCATCATAGTCCTGAAGAAAGAGGAGAAAGAGATAGGGGCTGAAAAAGTATTTGAAGACATCATGGCTGAAAATTATCTGAATTTAGTAAAAGGCATAAATCTATAGATTAAAGAAGTAGAGCAGGCCCCAAACAGAATAAAGCCAAAGAAATCCACATCAAGAAACATCATAGTCAAGCTTCTGAAAACTAAAGACAACGATACAATTGCAGAAGCAGTGAGAAAGAGATGACAATTAGAGGAAATTGTCTAAGAGGAAAACAATTAGAATGACAACAGATTTCTCACAAGAAACTATGGAGGCCATGAAGAAGTGGCACACCATTTTCAAATGCTGAAATCAAAGAACTGCCAAACCAGAATTTTATATCCAGCAAAAATATCCTTCAGAAATGAAGGGGAAATTGACATTTTCAGGTGAAGGAAAACTTAGAGAATTTGTCACTAGAAGAAATAACTTAAAAAGAATGGCTAAAGAAGTTCTTTCAAGGAAATGATAAATGAAGAAATCTTAGACTATTTGGAAGGAGGGAAGAACAATGTAAAGAAGTAACACATGGTTAAATATTATAGACTTTACTTACCCTCTTGAGTTTTCCAAATTGCTTTTAAAAAACATCATCTAATCTGGTTCTCAAAGTATGTAGAGGATATATTAAGACAATTATAAAAAAGGGAAGATAAAGGAACTTAAAGATAGGTAACTTTTCCACACTTCACTTGAACTGGTAAAATATCAACACCAGAAGGCTGTGTTAAGATATGTATGTTTAATGTACCTAAAATAAGGAACAAGTAACCCATAGGAAGGTAGGAAAAAGAAAACAGAGAAATGACAGAGAATGAAAAGAAAACAAAAAATTAAGTGGCAGCTTTAAGATCTAACATGTTGATAATTACATTAAATGTAAATGGTCTAAATATAGCAACTAAAAGACAAAGATTGATGACCTGGTTAAAAAAAATTACCCAATTATATGCTACCTACAAGGAACTCACTTCAAATATAGCAGTATAGGTATGTTGAAAACAAAAAAAGATGGAAAAAGATGTACTATGCAAATATTAACCAAAAGAAATCAGGGTTGGCTATATTATTATCAGATAAAGTAGATCTCAGAGCAAGAAATTTATCAAGAACAGAGTGACATTACATAATAATAAAAAACTGCAATCCTAAATGTGTATACACCAACCAACAGTACTGCAAAATATGTGAAGCAAGAACTAATGCAACTGAAAGGAGAAATAGATATATTCACAATTTTAGTTGGAGACTTTAACACTCCTCTCTCAACAGCTGATAAAACAACTAGACACAAAGTCAGCAAGGATACAGAAGAGCTCAACTGACATGATCCAATCAACATTTTAAAAGACTCCACCAATACCAGCAGAATATATATTCTTTTCAAGTACCAATAAGACATTTATCATGATAGATCATATTCTGAGGGTCACAAAACGTAAACAAATGTAAAAAAAATTAAATCATAGAGTATTCTCTAACTGTAATGGACTCATCCTAGAAATCAATAACAGAAAGATAATAAAGTCTCCAAACATTTGAAAACTAACCAATACACTTATATGTAATCCGCAGGTCAAAGAAAAATTAAAAATACATCGAACTGAATAAAAGTGAAATGTCCTGATAATCCACTTTATAATCATGTAATTACAAAGAGTAACTTTTATTAAAAGTTAAAAATAACTTTAAAGAATTACAATTTATTTCTAAATAATATTTTGTTGATTCTGCTGACTGCTGCTGCTCTTAAGAAATTTCTTAGAATAGTCAGTGGACACAAGCTAGCAATTTTACTTGAAAAAAAGCAGACAAAAGTTTTGTAAAATAAATATATAATTTATGAATTATTTATCTTTATTGTATAACTCTTCTGTCCAAACATCACTGGCCCATCAAGAGAATACTCAGACAAAAGCAAGAGTAATAAAATTCCATCAGCTCTGATATTTTGCTGTCAGTCATGTAAACAACAGCTTTACATATATTTTTCATTTTTTATTATGCGTATATTTGTGAAAATGAACGGCAAACATTTTATTTAACAAATTTTAACTTATTTTACATCTTTTACATATACAGACACACCGTTTGTTTATTTTCATTTTTTCTCTTGCCCTAGGCCCAGCAGATGTTGGGGGCGGGCTTGGTCCTAACCTCCTTGACCCTCAGACCCTCACCTTCCTTTTCCAAAAAAGGTGTATAGCACTCGTGAGCTCACAGAATTGGGATGAACCAAGTATCTGAGCAAATATGGCTAATATAAGTTCCCTCACTTTCCTGAGAAGGGATCCATATTCAAGGAGTGTTTGGGAGTTTTTATTTATTTTCTCTTTCTTTAGAATTAAAAAAAAAAAAAATGGGGGAGGAAGATGCAGGTGAGAAGAACGTTTGAGGTTCGTGGGTAAGGAAGTGGTTGAAGACACAGAACAGAGAGATACATGATGGGGCGGGGTAGGATGGCTTTGGTAGTGTGAAAGGAAGAGGAATCCCCGTCCATCCCCGCAGGAAAAGCTGCCGTGTTTGGAGGTGAGCGTGCCTGTATGTGCCTGTGTGTGAGGAGGGGGCTAGCTCTGACTCCTGCAGACGCATGACGAAGCTACTTCCCCTCACGCGGTCCAAGGCGCACACGCGCGACTCAGGGCCACGCCCGCACACACTCGACACACACAGGGCATCCGAAGGTCCGGTTGCCATGGCGAGCAGGAGCGCGTGAGCCCAGCCGCCCCTCCGCCCCCGGCCGAGTACAGTCAACTACAGTTCTGATTGGCCGCTGCTTCCTCATTATGCAAATCATTTGCGTAGACTCGGCGGCCAGCTGTCTGACGTCACCAAGCACGGGGGCTGGGGCTCAGGGCTCGCCTCCCGGAGCGCTCCGGCGCGAGCCCAGAGAGCGCCGCGCGGGGACCTCAAGCCGGACCCCAGCGTCCCGCCGGCTCAGCGCCGGCCTGCCCCGCCCCCGGCCCCGCCTCTTTCCAGCCCGCCCCACCCCCTTTGCGCCCCTCCACCGGGGACCCCGCCCCCCGTGCAGCCCCCCTCCCTCGCCGCCCGGGCCCCGCCCCCTCTCTCCTGGTCCTCGCCACCGGTCCTGGGAGGGGACGGCGGGACCGGCGGGACCAGCGGGACCGGCGGGAGGGCGGACGGGGCGGGGATATGGCCGCGGCGCCTGGAGGGTCTGCGCCGCCCGCCGGCCCCAGCCCGCGCCTAGGTTTCAGCACCGCGGACAGCGGCGTCGGCATGAGCGGACTAAACCCAGGTCCTGCCGTGCCCATGAAGGACCACGACGCCATCAAGCTCTTCGTGGGGCAGATCCCGCGGGGCTTGGACGAGCAGGACCTCAAGCCGCTGTTCGAGGAGTTCGGCCGCATCTACGAACTGACGGTGCTGAAGGACCGGCTCACCGGCCTCCACAAAGGTGCGCGGGGTTCAGCCCAGCCCAGCCCAGCCCAGCCAGCCCAGCCCCTGCCCAGCCCTGCCCTGCCCAGCCCCAATCTGATTAGAGTGCGGCCCAACCCAAACTCCAGCCTCCACCACAGCCCCAATCTTAGCCCTATCTAGGGCCAGTCCAACTCCAGTCCAATACCAGCCTCACTTCAGCCCAGTATTCTCCTCAGATCACAGAGCCCCCAACCTAGAATTTTCTCTGTCATCCTCCCTCAGATCATTACTCTGGTACCCTGACATGTCCTCTACTCTAACCTCCAACTTCCTTCCTTTCATCTCTCACATCCCAACAGTCCCCGCCTTTCAGTTGGACCTCACTCCATCCCTCCCAACCGACATGCAAAATCCTAGAATTTGGAAACTTATTCCACCTTCTAGGTCTCAAATACCCTCAATGTCCCCAATGCTGAACCATCTGGTACCATCTTACTTAGGTCTAACCATCCCCACACACACATCTTGGACTTACATCCCTCATTCTGGCCTCCAAGCCCATCCAATCTCCAGAGTCTTCTTTTGACTCTTAGACTGCCAACCTAAAATGCCACAGACCCAAATTCTCTCCTTCTTCAGAACCCAGGCCTAGGTAACTCACAAAATCCAATTCCCCTCCCAGGAGGTTCTCACCTCCCAATTCCATTTCATGTTTAACAGTAACCCCAATCTCTCTTGCCCCCTGCCAAAATACCAACACTGTCTGACTCTTCTGATTTGAGTCCAAGAACCCTGACCTCAGTCTGGAACTCCTGACACCTTGTAACCCTTCTTCTCAGGTTTCCTCTCAGATGAATCCACACTTATTTCATCCTCTAATCTCCCCCAACCCTGTGCCTCATCTTTGCTCCTCCCCAATCTTCTGTATAGCCTCCTGTTTCCTCCCTCACAGGCTGATCCTGGGCCAAAGCCTGTGGAACACAGCCTCTGGGTGGGTCAGGTTGAAGAGGTAGAAATGGGTCTTCTCCTTGCCCTTGCTAAAGAGACAGAGGCACCACAGTACTGTCCAGCCACACCCCTTTCTTCCAGTAGAGAGAGGGAGGAGGCTTGTTTACATGCAGAAAAGTCTGTCCAGTCTGGGCTGGAGAAAGAGAGCCAGAGTCACATGTCATTCATGGGTGGGGGAAGAAAATGATTTGAGGAGAAACACCTTTATCTCTACCTTCACCATGCTGTGGTTTCAGGATTTTAGGGGAGGGGAATTCACCAACGATCCTCCATGATTTTCCTAGGAGATAAATGGTGGGCCCTGGGTAACGGTTAAATGTACTTTCCTAAGGGCTGAGAGCTGTAATCAGACTGCCACCTCTTTTCAACTGGGAGGCCCTAGGGTGTTCCTAGGCACACTAATATAAGTGCTTCAGGAAAATAAATGCTCATGGAAGATCTGGGACCAGGTAGGTAGTAATGCATCTTCTACTCTTTGGGGTGGGGTTATTTTAAATGGGGCACAAAAGGACACAACCATACTATCCAGATTCTTTCTAATGCAGTCCAGCTGCCTGGCTGTCCATCTATCCATAGCAATTTATTTTCTTATATTATAGACATTTATTTCAGTACGTAGGTACAAGCTAACCTTTTTAGGCCATCTTTACAATAAGGGAAATGTATAGACTACCGTTAATTCTTACTCTTCTCACCATTAAAATCTCTGAACACTCTCTCTCTCTCTCTCTCTCTCTCTCTCTCTCTCTCTCTCTCTCTCTCTCTCTCTCTCATTAATCTTGTTTTATCATTCATCTGTCTCTTGGGACATACTTCTCTGTCTTTCCATCCCTACATTCTTCTGCCCCCTGTCATAGGTAGTCCACAAGGGCTCCTTTAGTCAGCACCTGGGCCCCTGAGCCTTTCAGGCAGGGCTCCAGGCCTGCACAGTTCTGATGTCAGCTGACATGGCGCGGTGGAGAGAAGATGGAGCAGAGATGTAAGCAGAATCAGGTGTTTGGCGATTTAGCCCCAAACCAACGTGCAACTCTCCAAGGCAGGGTTGCCTTGCAAGATGATCAGGGAAGATCTCCAAGTCAACATCTTCCCCATCTTCTCTCCAGCAACATTGACATCCAAAAGCCAGAGTGACTCATTTTCCTTTCGATGGCTGGGTAATGAGGGAGGCAGCCACACTGCTTTGAAAACAACCTCAGCCTAGCACTTAAGAGATTCCAAACCCTATTCTGCCACTGACATACTCTCTGGGCTTCAGTTTCCCTATTGATATGATAAGAGTTTGTCCCAGGAGTTCCCTAAATTCCCTTAAACTCAACGAATGGCAGATATCCACCCACCTTAAGGTAAGGGCAGCCACATAGAACACATCAGAGAAAATGGTCCCTTTTGCCTTTCTAGTCTGATGAGGTTTAAGTGGAAAACTGCGCCAAGCTCCTAAGGGCTTCCCACATCCACTTTTTCTTCCTTCATTCTTTCTCCTTCCTACACTCAGAAGGCTCTTTTTAAAAACACAGATCTTATCATGTCACAGCCCTGTTTAAAATCCTTTTAGCGGCTACTTACTACTCTTTTTAAAAAGTTCAAAATCCAGACTGATGTGTAAAAGGCTATATAGATGACCTGACCCCTGCACACCTCACTGGCCACTCTGCCCCCATTCACCAATTTCCAACCACACTAGCCTTCCATCCATTTCTCCAATACACTGAATTCTTGACTGAGTCTTCATATGTGCTATTCCCTCTGCCTGAAATAATCACCATCTTTCTTGTCACCTGGTTAAACCCTATTTGTTATTGAGGACACAATGTGTTCTTTAAGACATTCCTCAATACTTTGGACTCAATTACATGCCCCTCATGATCCTTCGTATAATCCCCATTAGGGCAGAGAATGTGTCTGTCTCGTTGCCACTTTTTCCCCAAGCCCTTTGTAATGCTCTACCATAATAAGTAAGAATTTAGTAAATATTTTCTGAATGAGTGAGTGCTCAATGACTGTTGGAAAGGAAGAGATCCCTGCTTCAGTGTTTCTTAGCAGGCCACAGGTTCTGAGGCTGAACAAAGAGTGGTAGAACTGACCCTTTGGTTCAACCCAGACTCCTTCTCTGCCCTATATCTACTGGTTCTTTCAGAGAAGTCAGATTTGGGGCACAATAACCCTTTAAGAGGCCCTATCTCGAAGCCTTGGGAATGCTGACAAATCAAGCTCCTTGGATAGGATTGGAGGTCCTAGAAGCTCCCAACAACAGGAAACCCTTAACCAGCCTCATCTTCTAAGCCTCAAATTAACCCATTCATTACCTTCAGAATTGGAGGAGTGAAATATTAGGAAGGAGTTGTGGGGTTCTGGACTTGGATCCCAAACCTCCTCTTCCTCTCCTGCCTCCTCCCATCTGAAACTGAGTTGGGAAGGAATCAAGGCTGATTCTGGGAGACTCTGTGAGTATAAATCCAAAAAGGGGGAGGCTGGTTAAAGCTGAAGGCAAAGCTGCTTAGGGAGGTTTAACCCCAACAGGACTTAGGCTGGAGTGGGAAGGAGAGATGTTTGGTTATATTAACATGTGACTGGGTGTGGGTATACATGTTCCCTAGGCGGGAGGCCAAGAGCAAATGAAAGGGATCCAGAGCCTAGGACACAGACACATGAAGCTCCTCCCTTCAGAGAAGGTAGGAAGCAGAGAAGAAGCAGTGTCCTTGTTTAAAGGAGAGTGGTCTTGAGTTTGTCAGTTTAATGGGATATTTCCAGGAAGAGTATTTGGGGTTTCAGGAAACCTCCTGAGCCAGCCTCTTCCTCCCCAGGCTGTGCCTTCCTCACCTACTGCGCCCGGGACTCTGCTCTCAAGGCCCAGAGTGCACTGCACGAGCAGAAGACCCTGCCAGGGGTAAGTCCACCAGGGTTGGAGGGTGGGAATTACCTCAGGCTTGGGACATGCCCTACATGCATGCCAAAGCAGCATGTAGGAGCCAGCTTGGAAGCAGGAACTAGCAGGAGAATTATTTTTCTAGGAGAAGGCTTACCTGTGCCCTTAACAGGTACAGGTTCTTTATTATATTCAGTCTTCTGGCTCAAAGAAATGGGCTCAAGACTCTTGGGCCAAGTGGTCTACCTCGTCTTCTAGGAGAGGCATCATTGTTGTGGGCTATACTAGAATCCGTCCACGTTGGCTAAAATCATGGCTTCAGGTGTCATTTGTCACTGATGTGAGCATAGATGGAGCTATATGGGTTAGAAGCTCTGCTGGGCTGGTGTCTCATTTTCTGCGGTACTAGGGCCCTTGATGACATAGCCCTCTGGTCCTCTTCCTGTAATGATTTTTTAGGGGAGTGCCTTGACTAACCAAGCTTGCCTTCCCCCCACATCTCAAGCACTTGGCTAAAGTTAAGAGAGACCTGATTCTATAGGCAGGTAGGCCATTATGTATCAATGATACGTAGTATTGCCTTGGCTAATGGCTAATCACTGGACAAAAGGCAAAGTGAGACCTGTTGACCACGTGGCAAGAAAAAAGTGGTGATCGTTAGGGACTAACATGAGTTCACCAAGCAAGTTATACTACCCATCCTCATTTTCTCTTGTCCAAGGAATGATATGTCTAGAACAAAGCAGTATTCAAATGCTCTGGGCAGGCCCAAACTGGAACGGTATCCAGTTCAAATCCTCAGATTCAAGAGAGGGTCATTAGCCTACCAGAAAGAGACCATGATGGGATGGGACAAAACACACACACACACACACACACACACACACACACACTCACACACACACACACACGATGGTTTGAAGTAACTGGGGATATTTAGCTGGGGAGGATTGATTTAGTGCGGTCTTTAATAGGGAGGCATCATAACATAATAACTAGAAATACTAGTTTTTGAGTCTCACAGACGTGGTTTTGAATCCCAGCTCTGCCATTTATCAGTTCTGTGTCTCTGGATACATTACTTAACATCTTGAGCTTCAATTTCCTCATCTATAAGGAGAGGGTTAACACTTGGCTCACTGGGCTATCATGAGGATTGACCGAGGCTAATCAAGTGCCTGGAACAGAATAAGATTTCGATAAATATTACTATTGCAGGGGTGGGGTTGGGCAAGTAGATATATGGTTTTCTACAGAGGGCCCCAGAGAACAGGATGAGAATCAATGGGTATAAAGAACAGAAACACTAATTTCAGCTTAGTAAAAAGAAGTCTTCTCTTTGAATTTGAGCTGTCCAGCAATGGGACAAGCTTTGCCTAGAGCTGGTCAAGCTATTAATGGATTGTCAGATCCTAGAACTAATCCTAGTAGTTGAAGCAACTGAAGCCTCACTCTCGAAGATTCCATTTCAAGTAACACCAACTTATCACCCTCAGCACTCTTCCATATGTGGCCTCTGGAGTCAGACATACCTAGATGTGGATCCAGGCCTCACCACTCACTAACTCTGTGACACTAAGCAAGTCTTTACCCCTCTAAGCCTAAGCTTCCTCATCTGTAAAATTGAACTCATAGAGCTGTTGTAATAATTAAATAAACTAAGTCATATAAAGTGCTTAACACAGTTCTTGGTAGATAATAAGCACTCAATATAGGTTAGCTGGTGGTGGTAGTAGTAGTAATAGTAACAGCAGCATTAGTAGTAGGAGGAGTAGAAGTCATTCATCCAAGCATGGAGTAAATGACTTCTGATGCTAGAATTAGAATTGAGTGTCACTAAGACAAACTGTAACATTCCATGTGGGAAACAGCATGGTAAATGTGTAGAGACAGAAGGAACAGGATGGGTGTGAAATGGAGTTGGGAGTATGGGGGAGGGCCCATGTGAGCATGGGCCAGGCTGTAGAAAAGAGAGCAGTGGTTGAAGAGGAAATTTTGGGTGCCAGGCTGAGGAGTTTGGACTTTATCCTGAAAGCAACTGAAAGGCACTGAGAAAATTAAGATGAACTTTGGGAGAACAAAACTCCTCCTCAACCAGCCACAGGGCTCCACAAGATAAGGGATACCTGGAGGACTCGGAAGCTTAGAGCACCTGATATAAGGGCTGAGAAGCCCTAGACTACAGGGATAATTTCTGGGGGGAGAAAAGAGAAATAATAAGTAACATTTATTGATTACAAAAATTTACATGTTAATCCTCTATGAAGAAGGCATTGTTTTTGGTATTTGCATTTTAAAAATGAAGAAACTGAGTCATAGAAAACAAGGTCTTACCCAAGGTCATGTAGCCACTAATGGGAAGACTTGGGCTTCAAGGCCAGGTACTCTGGCTCCAGAACTTATTCACCATTACCTGAGCCAAGCTGGCGGCAGACAGAGGTCTAAGGTTTTGGAGGGATTGGTGACTGGACACATCTGTCCCCTTTACCCTTTTATCTGCTGTCTTCCAACATGGCCTAGCTTCCTCTGGTACTGCCAAGATTGGCTTTATTCACCCTCCTCAGCTTAACAAAGTGAAAATTAATATTTAATTATTCTCCTAAATGAAAATCGATGGCTCTGTTGGCCACCCCCAGCAATGTCCGTGCCATCAACCTTTCCTCTAGGCCTGCCAGGGGCAGCAGCAGCTTTAGTCATCTGGCCTCAGGCCCACCAGCATGCAGGGAGGAGGGTCAGCTCTTTATAAGCACTGGGTTCTGGGCACAGCTGCCATCTTCTGGAGAAGCAGCGATAAGATCAATCTGAGCTCCCCTGAGACAGGCAGGACTGTTACTGTGGGATAGGGAAATGTTGGGTCAACTCCAAAGAGAAGGCCTGGACCCCTAGGGTAAATTTCCAGATAACTGCTAGACTGGGACCTCCCTTTGGTTCCTTTCCACCTGTCCCCTGCTAATTTCTGTCATCTATCAAATCTTGGCTCCCTACTCAGGACTTCCTTCAAATTTCAATGGTTTGTCCCATCTTCTTCAGCTTCTTCCCCTTAAAGCTGTAGCCACTTCTTTCAGCCTCACTTTAGACTCCAGAATCCAACTGAAGAAGGTGAAGCGCAAGCTCAGGCCCACCTGGAATTCAGAAGGTGCCCCTTTACTTCTCTCTCGCTCTCTCTCTCTCTCTCTCTCTGCTTATGAACTCCTTTTCTTTGGGCATCCATCCTTTTACGCACTGTCAGACATAACTGACTACATTTACTTTTGCAGGTTGTGCCCTGCACAAAACAGCTTGAGTGGAAAAGGCAAATGGGGGCTAAAATCCAGCCATGCTCTACTGACCAAGCCATGCACATTATCACAGGGATGTGTCAGCCCAGAGGAAGGGGAACATTTTCTCTAACTCACACAAAGGCATGGTATGTGCTAGTAGCCACCCAGTAAGTGAGTTAGAGCCTTCACCCTCAAGGAGCTTCCAACCCAGAAATAACTCATTGCATCTCCGTGAAGTTTACATCTGAGCGTGTAAAACAAGCATCAGGAGTGAAGAGAGAGGAGAAGCTTCACAGAGGAGATGCTATCAGAGCTGAATCATGATCATATTTCATCGTGTTCAAAGGTCTAGAAACTTAAAAGGTAAAGGCCCCTTCTAGAATTCTGGGTACAGTGTGAGAACTGGCAAAGAAGGTGTCCAGCAAAGACGGCTAAGGCTCTATGTGAATGAAGAGTATCATGTGTTAGGCAATCGGGGAAAAGTTTTGACTGTCAATCTTGGGATCTTGAGCTTTACTTGGAGGACTGCAATGGGAATCATGGACAGATTTTAAGCAGGGAAGAGTGAGGGACTGGCTACAGTGTGAAGGTTGAACTGGAGAGGAAGTAATACTGGAGGCAGGATGCCCCTTTAGGACACTGTTGCATGAGTGCAGGTGAATGATGATGCTGGCCTGGAGCTGGAGATAGGGCAGGAATGAGGAGGGGAGGACAGACTTGAGAGGTATTTAGGATATCCATATAGATTTTAGAACCAATAGGATTTGATTGAATTAGAGGAGGGGTGTGAAGTAGAACAAAGTACTGAAAGTGGTGACGTTTGTTTTTTCTGTGCTTCTCTCTTCTCTATACCCATGACACCTCTCTTAGACCCACCAGCGTCCCTTTGGGGAGGTTCTAACAAACACTCTTTCCATGGCAGGAGAAGGGGCTGAGGGCATTAGTGCTGAGTGGAGGAAAGAGTTGCCGTTAGGACACAAGAGTCTGAAGAGGGCAATGCTGAGCCTAAAGGCAGGAATTTTAAGCAAGTCAAGCAGACGGGGTAGGGTCTTTCATTCACTCTGCTGATGGGGGCAGAAGGACCAGGTCCTCCTGCATATATATGATGCCTCTGGCTTTCCCCACTCCACTGCTTGGAGTAGGTTGTTCTCTCCTCTTTCTGACATTCTTTCTCATGATTTCCCCTCTAGAGTTGTGCTCCGAAGCAGACATGTGCCTGGACTCCACTTAGGAAACTCTCAAGGAAATAGGTGCTTAGCTAAGCGCAAGAGCTCGCTTGAGGTTTCATGACAAGGTCTTAGCCAAAGAAGCAATGCCTTCTTTTCTTCAAAGGGGAGCCATGATTACCTCACCCCATTCCCACATCCCTCCCCTGGTCATGGCAGAAATAAGGCAGGATAGGGTCGGGTTGCTCAAGCGGTTCACATGGGCAACTCTCTCCTCCAGCCACACAGAGTATACCTAAATCCTAGGTGTTTTCCCTAACCATTTTTCAGTGGGGACTAAAGGCCTAAAGCCCTAGGTAGCACTGCTGTCTCCAGTTTTGTCTTTGCTCTCTTGGGCTCCTTTCCTGTGACTTCTCCTGTACCTCCAAACTCCCAAACTATCAACTTCCTGAATACCTAAGCCATAAACTTAGGTATTAAGTTTAAGGGAGAGTCAGCCAACATTTCCTCCTTCCCTCAGTCCCCACATTCACTAGAACTTTAGTCCAGTTAATTCTTCCTAAACATTTCTTGAATCTGTTCATTTCCTCTGCGTTGGTCCGGGTCACTTTTGCCCCTTACCTGTATCACTGATTTTTCTTCCTCTAATCTTTCCCCTTCCAAACTCTTCTCTGCATGGAGACAGCTCATGGGATCTTTCATAAGACAAAAAAGACTAGATTATCTCCCTACTTAAAATCCTTCCTTGGAGCCCTAATACCTTTCAAATATAGCAGGCAAAATTCCTTTTTGAGGTTTTCACAGACTTCCTCGATCTGGCCCCTGCCTACCTTTCAGTTTCACATCTTCCCATTAAAAAACAAAACAAAACTGTATTACATCTGGTGTACCTACTAAGATCTAGCCATTGTCATTTTCACCACAAGCCCGCGAGGTAGGATCATGATTCTCCTTCTCCTTTTTACTAATTGGATATTGAGGCTCAGAGACCTTAGAGAAGTTGCCAGTGATGGAGTCAGGATTTAAATCCACATCTGTCTGACTCAGAAGTAATTTGTTCCACCTTGGCTACCTCTGTGCCAGGTACCCACCAGAACCCTTGCTCCTTCAGACTAGAAGCTCCCTCTCCATATCCCAGACATCTGGAATAGAAAGCCTTCAGCCCTACCTCTCCCATTATCTCCACATGGCCCAATGACCCCAGTCTTACAAATGACCCCCAGGTCAAATCTGCCTCCTTCATGAAGCTTTCTCTAAGTCAGCCTCTCCAGAGGGAGTCAGCCTCTCCCAGAGCACATTATCTTGCAGTCCTCCTAAGGCTCTGGTCTCTCTGTGCCTTCATTACTTGTATTCATGTCTTAAGAATAGAGTTGAGCAGCACAATGCAAAAGTCATGGACTTCAATGTCAGATAGAACTGGGGGCAAATTTCAACTCAACCACTCACTCACCACGTGATCTTGGACAAGTGTTTATCCTTCCTCAGCCTTGGCTTTCTCATCTGTACTATGGGGACAATAGTGTTATTTTGCAGAGCAAGTGGAATTTAGAAACAATGTATATAAAGTGCCCCAAGAAGGGCCTGGCATATACTAGGTTCTCAGGAAGTGGTGGCATCATCTTCCCCTCTGTAAGTCTTTGAAGACAGGACCCCCAGGGGAATCACTGTCTCCTCTGAAGAGCCCAGCCTGGGGATCGTCACAGAATTCAGGAAATGCTGGCAGCATGCCCGAGTGGTGGAAAGGCTAGGTGCCCAGTCTCTGAGGCCTGGACTCTGTCAGGTCCATGTGGAACATTACGTACCACCTAATGGCCACTCTCCATCAAAGAGTGGTGAAGTGGGGGAGGAGGAGAGGGGCGTGCCCCAGAGCACTGATGAGCACCATCTCCCCAGAAACCCAGCTAGGGAGGCAGCTGCCATGGAAACCATTGCTGTCACATGTGCTCATCACTCTAGGCTCCAGAGAGAAATTCTGAGGATCTATTTAAGAACTAATAAAATAATGATAGTCTTGCTCACCCTCACTGCCCCCAACCCCAGGCTCCTACCTCTCTTATCTTCTCCCTGACCACTGTCCCCCCTGCCTTTCTTGCACCCCTTTCCTGTCCCCTTATCCCCTCATTTCCTTCCCATCTCCACCACTATTTCTCTCTTTCTTTGCCCCTTTCTAGGTCCATCTCTTACTCTCTCTCATCATTTCTGTCTTCCCATGTCTCTCATCTCTCCCTGTGTCTGTGCTCTCCATGGCTCTGTCTCTTGGTCTCTCCTCCACAATCACAGGTGGCCATGCCCAGGGACGGGTCCTGTCCTCCTGGTCCCTGGTCCAGGCCAGTCCAGACCTGTCCAGCTCGCCCTGATCTGCTTGGATTGATCTGTCATCCCCTCTAGACTACAGCCTGAGTCCTGTTGGTGTCTCGACCCCCACCCACAGCCTGGTACACTGCAGGTGCTCCACCACCAGCGGGTGGGTGTGTCAGAGCGTATAATAAGAACGTGAGCCTTGGGTGGGAGGGAAATGCACTGGTTCACGTTTGGCCTGTTTTCTTTTTTCTAACCCTCCTCACTCCCCACCCTCAAATTTGATCCAAAGGAAATTGCTCAACTGTGACTGCCAGGGCGTTACCATGGTTACTGGGTAGCACTTGTGGCTATGGTAACAGGAAGCTGCCTGTTGTCTCGGCAACGAGCACATTGGTAGAGGATGAAATGGCCCCTGATTGGTGCAGAAGCAGTGCATTTCCTGAGAGGAGGGGGTCAGATCATCACCTTCTCAGGCCAGATGGGCATCAGTACCCCTTCTCCATGACCAGGAAGGCCGCTGTTCTTTCCTCCCGGCACTCAGCTGTCTGCCCCCCAACAATAATTCCTCACATCCTACGCACCCAGCTCCTGGCAGTTTACAAAGACCTTTTGCATCCCCATTATCTCATGTGATCCCCACAACACCCATGAGAGGAAGGTGAGATGGGATTCAATCATGAATTCTCTCAGGGTGGTTGGGGGATGGGAATGTGTGGGGTGTGTATTGACATCACCTAAGAGCTTTTACAAATTATATAGTCCCCCAGCTTGAGAGTCTAATATGGTTCCCAGGTGATTCTTATCTACTCCTGACCAGGGAACCCCTGAATTAGAAGGTGAAATCGGTTGGTGGGAGAGGGGATGAGGGAGGAGTCAAGCTGCTTTTCAGGTTTATAGTTTGGATGACTGGAAAGATCAGGTTTGGGCAAAAAGGTAAACTCTGGTTTCGTGTGTCAAGTGGAAGGTGCCAGTCGGACTTTCTAGTCGGGATGTCCAGCAAGAGGCTGGGCACATGGGTCTTAAGCTCAGAGAGGAGGATGCGCTGGAGCCGCAGAGCTCTGAGTCATCCTTGTGGGGATAGTAGCTGAGGCTGTGGGTGTGGATGAGATTATCCAGGAAGAATGAGAGGAGTGGAATGAGAGAGCCAAGGATAATGCCCTGGAGAACTTCAACGTCCTCGGGAGAAGGGAGGCCCAGGGAGGGGACAGAGGGGTAGAAAGTATGGTGATGCAGAAGCTTGGGGAAGCTTTTCCTCATTTAACAAGTTAAATCTGAGAGATGTTGGCTTATTGGAAGTCATACAACCATTAAATGGCAGAGTTTGGGATAGACAGCACTAAGTCTGATTCCCATATTGTTTAATTTGAATGACACATAGAATTATATTCTCAATTTGAGGCACAAAACATAAATCTGCAATACCCTCCCACCCAATTCCCCTCACCCAAAGCCCTTAAGGAAGTCCAGGAGCAGAGGGACAGACCTCACATGGTCCCTGCCTAGCGCCCAATGCAAGAGAATCTCTTTAGCCTCCACGATTCATCCTGCACTTGACACTGAGCTTCCTATCACTCAACTCTTTAGTTTTCAACATCTTCTAAATTCCTAGGTTTAAGGAAGAAATCTTGGAGAAAATCTATAATCCCATGTGAGAGGGGTGGAGTGCAGAGTTCAAAAAGTACAGAGCTTAGATCTCGAGGAGTCCAGGGGTGGAAAAGCTGGGGGGCCCCAGGGCCAGGCAGTCATGTTGACTGGGTGTGTTGATCCGATGTCTTTCAGATGAATCGTCCAATCCAAGTGAAGCCGGCTGCCAGTGAGGGCCGAGGAGGTAACTTCCCTGCCTGACGAACTTCAGGGTATCATCTCTGTAGGGGACGGTGGGTCCACTCCTGGAATCAGTGCTACCCACGGTCTATTACTAGAGCCCCTTAGGGTCTGGGGAACAAGTGGGGTCCAGAGTTGCTCAGCATGAGAAAATCAAAGCCATTCCAGCTCAGACTAAGAAAGGATGGCATGCCAGGGTCCCTAGATCCAGAACAGAGAGGAGGAGCCTAAACAGATACTGGAGATAAAAGAAGGGAACTATTGACACCTTGCCCCTGGAAAAAGTTCATTTCTTCTGGTTTTCCAGATTCTTTGTTTGAAGAACAAGGCTAGAGTTTTTCTCCTTTTTCAGATTCTTCTGATTACAGAAAACCCAGTTCACTCTTGGTTGAGGCCACTCCTTGCTTCATTGCAATTGCCTGGCTTCATGGTCAAGGATGAAGCTAGTATGACAGACTTTGTAGGCCACATAAAGGAATCTGACTCTGTGCTAAAGACTATAGAAAGACTTTGAAAGTTTTTTAGCTGCATTGTTTCCTGGTGCAGAAAGACCAATGCTCCTTAAGAACAGGAGGGGTTAAGAGCCTGGGCTTTTTGACAACCAGCTACATTCTGGCCAGCTTCCATGCTGGAAAAGCAATGTTAGCTTCTGGTACTAGTTCTTAGTGTCTTATCGCCCTTGGGTCATATATCTGCCTGTAGCCCTCCCTGATGTCTGCTGACTGTCTCCCTTCGATAAGACTCTCCCTACTTTACCCAAGATCATCCATCACTTTGTTAAGTGAAAGAAGCTGCCCAATGTCATGGAGAGAATGGAACCCAATTGACAGACATTTATGGACCCCTACTAATTTTGCACACCCTCTCAGACTTCATGCTAACTACAAGGGGCTCTGATTCTATTGTGGAGTTCTTTCCTCCGAAAAAATCATTCTTTCATTCTTTTGGATTCAGTGACTTCTGGTCTCTGATTCTCAATTTCTGGTTAAAATGTTATCACCTCTACTTTGCTTTGAAGAGATATTTCAAGCTCACTCCCTTCCCTCTACATACACATCCTTCTTTCTCATTTCATTCTTTGCGGACAGGTTTTTGAGAAGTTTCAGGCTGCATACCAAACCTCCAGTTCACTTGTCCCAAGAATTTCTGCTTCTTAGGAAACTCTGTTAGGCATCAAGGCCATTGCTGGCCCTCTTCTATGCCCTGCCCACAAACACTAGACAGTCCCACAGCTGAGGGGCCAGCTGAGAGTACCTGAGTGAACAAAGAAGCAGACAGGTTGGGATACAGTTTATTCAACCATCCAACCAGCATCTTCTGAGTTACTTAACTTACTCCACATTAGGAATACAGATGTGAGCAAGGCAGACCTAGCACCTGGCCTTATGTAGCTCTGCAGCTATGAGAGGGTATAGACAAGTGAACAAGGGGTTGTGATTCAGTGTGATCAGTGCTTTTCAAGTCCTGCAGGGACTGTGAGGACACAAGGGGAATCTAGCTTAGTCTGGGAGGTCAAGGTAGGCTCTCAGAGGTAGAAGTATTTAAGCTGAGATTTCAAGGATTAACAAGAAGTAGTCAAATAGAAAAAGGAGGAAGGGGGAGCAAGTGTTTCAGGCAGAGAAAATAGCATGTACAGAGCTTAGAAGAATATGATGCAGCTTGGGGTCTGGTTCAGTAACTAAGACCACAGGGCTGGGGGCACTCCTGCTGTTTGGCATCCAACACATCTTGTCAGGGTGAAGGCAGCTTATGCTTGGCCTGGTCCATATGTTGTGGTCATCTGGGTGCCAACCAGTGGTATCAACTTGAGTTTTATCATTTTTCTTTCCCTTTTTGTACAAGTTTTTCAGGTGTCACATCATTGGCAAATTCTGTGGCCTCGCACCTCAAAACCTGTTTAGATCCAGAGCAGCTCAAGAGAGCAGGAAAAGCGAATCTAGTTGAAAAGAGGTCTGCCTGGCAGTATAATTCATAATTTTAGTAGTTCCGTGTTACACATATATTTCTTGACACGTAATGGCTCTTAAAAAGCATATACTCCCAATGCCTCCATGGATAATCCTTGCAGATTTGGGTGACAAGATCTCTAATTCCTCTCTGCTCCCACTCAGCATCACCAAATGTTCCCTGAAACGTATTTGGGAGATAGAAGGCATATGTACTAAGTCTTGCAGAATAGTTGGGCATTTACAATTTATAAGTAGTTTACTACCAACTGAGCTGTGTTGGATAATCTTGTTACTAATCAAAATGTATTCCTTTTCTTCAATATTATCATATATTCCTTCTAAAGTGAGTTAGGCTCTCTGCTGAATTTTAACAAAAACTAATGCCTTAGAAATCTAACTTTTAGAATAGTATTGAATTTTGCTTTTGAAATGTAATTTGACACCAATGTGGGACATTTTGTCCCATTCAAGTCTTACTCCTGTGATCCCAAACATTCTATAAACTTTCAGAGATAAGTCACACTATATGTCCTGATATATTTAAGCCTGTGAGCCTGCATATTTTTTATTATTTCTGAAATTAAATTATTTATTTCTAGTTTATTAATATTAATTTCTATATCTGATAAGAATACTGGTATCAATGCAGACATAAGCCAGTGGGTATCAAGGCAAATATACTTTTCCAAAATTCCACTATTTTCTTCTGGAAGGGATTGTTAGATTTTTCTTCCCATGAAACAGGGATTACCAACTCAAATGCTACAGGAATCAGGTAAGTAAACCTAAATTAGTGAGACTGTCATGATTTAATAAAAATTTTACATTTTAATTATATAAAATGTTGGCAATTAGTTCAATTTTTTAAGTGGACCAACACTATGATAGTCTAACCAACTCTATTAAGTTTGCTTCTTTGGCCCAAAGACTTCGATTTTTTTTTTCATCTGCCATAGAGGAATATTCTATTGTGCACACATGAGCTTTTAAACAGAAATAGTTACTTTCCATTCTGTCTCTTGAATTTTGATGCCAGTGCAACAGAGTACTATTCTGCTTGTTTTAAATCAATAGACATGAAGTTTGTGGTTGGAATAACATATATATTAAACATACTGTTTACTGTATTACTTTTAGAAGTTATCAGTAACACACACATTCAATACCTACAATGCAATAATAGGAGCAACACAACAAGTTCTGCCTGATAGAAGGTGCTGGTGTTATCTTCTTTTGCGGCCATTCCCTGCAGCCTTGGTGGCAATCAGAGTATCAAATGGGCATATAGGTCCTCATGGACTACATTATAGCAGCCTTTTACTATCTCCCAGCCAATTCCCATCAATTCTGCAGTTTAATTCATGATGTTTGTATACTCCATATTCCATGCCTATATTCTATATCCTGGGGCATTGAGCAGTATACGCCTAAGGGAAAATGCATCGAATTTTCCAAAATAAAATTATTTATTTTTATGACATATTAAAGTCACCCATTTCTACATTAAACATATATAATGTCAAAAACTTTTCCCTCAGCATTTAGATTTATTTGAATGTAAACACTAAAATGTTTGCCTGGTAAAAATTCAAAGTCCATGTATTTCAGGATGTTAAGCTCAAATTATATGAGGTCAGAGCTAGAGATCCCCAAGTCCTTCAGACAATGGTAACTAAATAGGTCTGTTTTATTTGCTCTTCAGCATGGAGTTTTGGTTGATTTTTCCTAACTTACACTATGTCTACTGTGGAAACACTAAAAATAAGTTAAGCAATAAGTACCAATCTTACAGGGAAAACATTTTTTCTCATAAGGCAAAATCTTCAAAATCATTGAACTCCTGTATATTCTTTCCTCTCTTTTAAATTTCATAACATAAAATCAATAAATTTATAAATCACAATGGTGATTGCTCTGATTGTTCCATTCCCCAAATTTGCTGTATTTTTTACTCAGCAAATATTTATGTATCTAAGAAGCCAAAGGTACAAAAATAGGTTATATGCTTAATCCATGCACTCTTTTTTCTTTTACTCTAAAATTGAAAACATAGTCTACGGCCATGCTACCCTGAACAAGCCCAATTCTGTCTGATCTCAAAAGGTAAGCAGGATCAGGCCTGGTTAGTACTTGGATAGGAGACCACCTACAAAGACCAGGTGCTGTAGACGTAAAAAATAAAAAAAATAAAGGATTGTAAACTGACAAGGTCCTTGCAATCTGTGAGGTCAACCAAAAGTTGCCTTGCTTAAAAAATTAAATTAAAAAAAATAATAACAAAATAAAATAAATAAAATAAAATAAAATTGAAAACATTCTGAGGTGAGGATTCTCTTTTTTAATCATGAAATTTGGTTTAACTCAAAATCCAATTATCTGTTTTCATATAAACCTTCTTTCCCCATCCTATAATCATTTAAGTAATTTCTGCCTGAATTTGCAAGGGTTTAGTTAACAGCGTGGATTTTGAGTAATAAACGTATTATTATCTAGGTGAACTATCCTTCCCAAAATTTTTCCAGGATTCTATTTTATTCAGTGTTTAACAACTAAACTTTGAGTTAAAGTTAAATTTTGACCTAGAATATTCAGAATTTTATAATAGTGGGACATATCCTCTAACCAAAATCAAACGTGGACCTTAGCAACAACTGTTCTATCAGTCAGTTGACACTTGTATCTGTCTTTGATTACTTATTTGATTCTAAAAAGTATTATTCTCATTAAGACCTGACTGAATAAATTTCACAATACTGCTTAAGACTTTCCTCAAGTAAATGTTTCACTTCCTGAAATGCATTCTACTTCCAAAGGTAGAGAGGAGCTTCTCTTTGGCTTGACTCCGAGCGAATCACCCCAAGCTGATCGTTGTAACACTTTTAGTTCATGGGTATGGCTGAACTTCCAACAAGCCCTTCAGGTACAGGTGTACAGCTGCAAAAGGAAGAGGCTTCTCAAGAGGCTGAAATTCTTCTCTCTTAAGAACCTGGAAGCTCAGGCTTGGCTTACTTTTCTTACTCACCTCCTGGCTCTCCTGAATCAGGGTGAAGACATGGTTCTTTCTTGGTCTAAGACCCTATTTTCAGCCATTCTTAAAGTCCTTTATTTTATTTTTTTTAATTTGGTAAAATAGACATAACAAACTTTAGCATCTTTACAAATTTTAAGTGTACAATTCAGTAGTGTTAAGTATATTCACATTGTTGTGCAGCTAATCTCTAGAACATTTTCATCTAAAAAAACTCAAATTCTGTACCCATTAAACAATTACCCATTCATTTCTCCCTCCAGCCCCTGGAAACCACTTTTCTACTTTCTGTTTTTATGGGTTTAACTCCTCTGGATATCATGTATCAATAAAATCAGTGCAGTATTTGTCTTTGTGACCAGCTTATTTCACTTAACATTATGTCCTCAAGGTTCATCCATGTTGTAGCATTATGTCAGAATTTCCTTCCTTTTAAAGGCTGAAGAATATTCTATTGTGTGTGTAAACCACATTTTGTTTATCTATTCATTACTTGATAGACATTTGGGTTTCTTCCACTTTTTGACTGTTGTGGATAATGCTACTGTCAACATGAATGCACAAATATCTCTTTGAGACCTTGATTTCAATTATTTTGGATATATACTCAGAACTGTTATTGCTGGATCGCATGATAATGCTATTTTTAATTTTTGTGAGAAACCATCATACTGTTTTCTATAGTGGCTATATACCATTTTATATTCCCACTAACAATGCACAAGGTTCCAATTTCTCTACATCTTTACCAACAACACTAGTTATTTTTTGGGGGGGTTGTTTGTTTTTTGGTTTGGTTGTTTTTGGATAACAGTCATCTTAATGCGTGCGAGGTGCTACCTCATTGTGGTTTTCATTTGCACTTCCTTAGTGTTTAGTGTTGTTGAACATCATTTCATATGTTTGTTGATTGCTTTTTAACTTTGATAGTGTCCTTTGATGCACAGAAATTTTTAATTTTGATGTAGTCCAATTTATCTATTTTTACTTTTGTTGCCTGTGCTTTTGGTGTCATATCCAACAAATCGTTGCCAAATGGAAAATTATGAAGCTTTTCTCCTATGTTTACTTCTAAGGGTTTTATAGTTTTAGCACTTATGTTTAGATCTTTGATCCATTTTCAGTTAATTTTTGTATGTAGTTAAGGTAAGGGTCCAACTTCATTCTTTTACATGTAGATATCCAGTTTTCTAAGCACCATTTGTTGAAAAAACTAGCACTCTTGTCAAAAATCATTAGACCATATATATGAGGGATTATTTCTGGGCTCTCTATTCTGTTCCACTGATCCATATGTCTTTATGCCAGTATCACACTGTTTGATTACTGTAGCCTTGTAATAAGTTTTAAAATCAGAAAGTATAAGATCTTCAATTTTCTTCTTTTTCAAGATTGTTTTGGCTATTCAGGGTCTCTTGAGATTCCAGACGAATTTTAGAATGGATTTTTCTTTTTCTGCAAGAAAAGCCATTGGGGTATTGATAGAGATTGCATTAAATCTGTAGATCACTTTAGGTAGTATTGACACCTAACAATATCTTTCAATCCGTGAACACAGGATGTCTTCCATTTATTTGTGTCTTCTTTAATTTCTTTCAGCAATGTTTTATAGTTTTCAGTTTTCTTTCACCTCCTTGGTTAAGTTTATTCCTAAGTATTTTATTCTTTTGATACTATTATAAGTGAAATAATTTTTTAAATTTTCTTTTCAGATTGCTTATTGCTAGTGCATAGAAACACAGCTGACTTTCGTTTGCTGATTTTGTATTCTGCAACTTCACTGAATATGTTTATAGCTCTAAGAGAGGTATGTGTGTGTGTGTGCATGCGTGTGTGATTAAAGCCTTTTTTTTTT
>NW_024354911.1:4939363-4979166 GCF_902729225.1 Pteropus medius
TTTTTTTTTTTTTTTAGGCAAGGCAACCCTTGGTTGACCTCACAGATTGCAAGAACCTTGTCAGCTTACAATCTCTTATTTATTTTATTTTATTATTTTTTTTACATCTACAGCACCTGATCTTCTTAGGTGATCTCCCATTCAGGTTCTAACCAGGCTCGACCCTGCTTAGCTTCTGAGATCAGACGAGATGGGGCTTGTTCAGGGTGGCCGTAGACGATAAAAGCTTTTCTTGATACTCATCAAATCTGTCCAGGAGACTCTGTTTGCCCTGGATATGTTCTTCACTCACGTTCTCAGTCTTCCTTGACCCCTTATGTTTCTGTCATCACCAAGAACATCAGGGGAGAGATGCTTTGCTCCAAATGCTGCTACCAGCACTACCTCCTGGGTTGGTATCTGGAAGGAAAGGTGGCCTAATATTTTTAGGGTGTGTTTTGTGTTTGGTATCCCAGTGCTGGAGCCTTGTCTTTACACCGTTTCTACAATTGTGACATCCCACCAACATTGAGGTGAGTAGGTATGAGGGACCTAGAAACCAGAAACTTGAGCACCTCAGGAATTCCTCCAGGCCAACTTGACACAGAATCTCCTTTCTTGAATAGCATCTTGGTGCCATTCCTGGGGAAGATGGAGTGGACTGACTCCGACTTTGGGCTCTCAACCCTGTCATTTGCTGCATTAGAATCCCTGATCCGTATGACCAGCTGCACAAGGCAGATTCATGGAGATGGGCCTCTGGGGCCCAAACAACTTGGTTTGAGTTCAAAAAAGCTTTTGCTACAAGTGCAAGGAGTACACACATTGGTTGCCAATAGGAAAATGCAATTATACCATTCAACTGTGTGTTTTTCCTACTATGTCTCAACTCCACACTGATGCTATCTTCCAATTCCTCCCACTTCAGGAAGTTTGAGCCTCTTGTTTGATATTTCCACAGGAGACTTTTATTTGGAAATTTCTGACCTACTTCTTACAGACTTCTCTTTTTTACCAAAGTGATAGAGTTTGACCTAGAAGAAACTGAATTATATGGACTAAATTCCATCATTATCTCTCTCTGGGGGCATTGATCAGCCCTCCAAATATTCAAGGCTGTGGATTTGGGGATTATTCTCAGGAGTCTAGCCTGTATTTCTTTTTAGAGTACAATAAGGTCTCATAAGAAATGTATCTCATCATTTCAGGATCACTTTGAGGCTTATGTTCTCTGTGACCCAGATCATCCTCCCATCAAAAACCATTAAGTTCCCTGTAAAATGGCAAAGAGGATAGATACTAGGATTGAAGAAGATGCCTGGGAAAAGGGCAGCACAGAGCCCAGCCTATACCCTGGCCTTGTTTCATGGATGCTGGTCCATGTGGCATGACATCTTACCTAGGTACCATCACCATCTTGTAGACCTTACCCAACGACACAGCTGTACTATAAATTAAGGCATCATGAATCCTTCTTTAAGCCTTGGAACTCTGGAGGCTCTAAGATCTTCTCCAGCCTCTCCTGGGCCTTCTGTAGCCATGTGGGCATACTTTTGTGTCATAGCTCAGAACAATGATACAATCTTTTGGGGTTTGACTCCTGGCCAGATAAGTCTTGTCCTCCAATGTCAAGGCAAAGCCACCAACGTCATACTAGTCAAGAGATTCATGAAAGACATTTCTTGTCTTCTTGGATTCCTAAACAGGATGATCTCAGATTCCTCTTCATACACCCTCTGGAACTCTATTTTTCAAGTCAATGGTTTTTAAAGTGCTTTCCTTGGATCCCTGTTTAGCGGGTGCCAGGGGAAGATGAAGCAAGAGGAACTCCAGCACACACATACACCCACACTTTTCTGATTTCAGGCAGAGCAGTTCTCCTTTTCTCTTTTATTTTGAGCTCCATCCTAATATTTTTGTTAGAACAATGGATTCACTGCTTTCTTAAATGGTTAGGAAACCAGTGATTTGTTCCAAAAGCCTTATTCTGTGACAAACACTCCAAGAAGTGAAGCACACCTACTGGATTGTACTCTCATCACAGAATGTCGGCACCTCCTCTAGGATTCCAGCTACAAGTATATTATCCATCCCTTTCCCCTCAGAATCCCTGGGCAGTAATCCTCTGGATAGATTCTGCTGAAACACGCTATGACTGTCCCATATAAACCACAGTCCCTGCCCTCCGCACAGACACGGCATTGACAAACAGATACCTTAGGGTACCTAGGGCAACCTATGCTGAACCCTACACCATCCAGGTGAAACATGAACACACACATAGCGTTGTTGGAAATCCCCTCCACTGCTAATGTCAGGCAGTCTATTCTTCCTTTTGACTGTCACCCAGGCTTCAGTCTATGACCCTCACCAGCCTTGCTTCCTTACACTCAGGATCTGGGAACTGCCATTGGCCTAACCAAGCTTGTCAAGGAGTAAAAGAGTTTGAGATGGATTTTCTTGGGCTCCAGGATCTTGAAGGTGAAACCTGAAGTCAGATTCCCACCCATTTCTTCTCTCCCAACTTGTATCACCCAGATAAAAACCCATCCTGAATTCACAGACTTACTTTAGTGCAGAAAGACAGCAGGCCCTGTGGGCTGGGCCCCTCTACCTTAGGCTCTGGGATCTAGTGCTCCTGAGATCTAACTCTCTAGATGTGCAACTAACCCATGGTGACCAGCCCCAGCTCTCCAACTTTCTCCAAAAAACACAGGCCCAGTTTGTAGCCCCTTTCCTGGCATCTCTGCCACTCTCAGAGAAAGGGTGGACACAATAAGAGATCAGGCTTGTTTTTAGGTGGCCATCCAGGTCTAGAGGCAGAACTTGTTCTCCCATAGCGTGAACACCTAGAGAAGGGTTGACACAGGAGAACAGGTGAAGTCAGAAAGGAGGCAGCAGGGCTCGGTGAGGACCCTGGCAGCTCAGTGAGGGTAGGAGGTGGTGAAGGTGGGAAGTAAGGAATGATGTCAAGGATTCAGCAGGTGTAGTGGGGAACATGCTAATGCTGGGGGCTCAAAAATCCAAGCTTCCTGCCTTCTTTTGGCCTTTATGGTGTGTGTGGAGGTGGGGAATGCCCAGGTTGAGTTTGGTGTTAGGGGTAGGGAGTCATCATTCCAGAGCTCAGTGTCGGAAGATGAAGCAATATGACGAGACAACTGCTTCTGGTGCTGCTTTTTGACCCAGGATCCTCTCTGATCCGAGCAGGAAAAGGTCACTGCCATCAGGCCGACCAGCAAGAATGTACTTCTTTTCTCCAGACCTAGTCTGAATACAAAAGCCTTCTCTGAGGATCCCCAACCTCGATAGGGCTGAAATGGTCCAAAATAGCCTTCCCCCATCTCTAAGAACAGAAAGGTCAGAAATAAAAGATGCATATAGGGCTCTACCTAACCAAAGATATTGACTGAATCCCTTTCCACAAGAGCAGCAGTGAGTCTTTCTGGGTTTTTCCAGGACCTGGGTTTTCCTGATGGAAATCTGAGTTGGGTTCCTTTCCTCCAGATCTGTTTGTAGGTCATCCTGCCTCTCAAAGAAACCCAACCTTGTAGCCCCAGGACCTTCTCACTCCCTACATCTCTTCCTAGAGCTAGGCTGCGGTGAGCTATCTTCCTAAGGTCTTCGGGCTACTCTGGGTAGTCCAGGAGAACTTAGGATCCCCAGGTCACTCCTGGATTTGTCCCCAGAGGACCGAAAGCTGTTCGTGGGAATGCTGGGGAAGCAGCAGGGTGAGGAGGACGTCAGACGCCTGTTCCAGCCCTTCGGCCATATCGAGGAATGCACTGTCCTGCGGAGCCCGGATGGCACCAGTAAAGGTGACTTGAGCTGACCCCGGGATTTCCTGGTGACCGTGCCTCACTCTGGGCCACACGATCCTTGGTCCTTGTGGCCTGAGCCACCCAATCCCTCTATCCTGCCCCAGGCTGTGCCTTTGTGAAGTTTGGGAGTCAGGGGGAAGCTCAGGCGGCCATCCAGAGTCTGCACGGCAGCCGGACCATGGCGGTGAGGGCGGGCGCAGGGGGCGAGGGTGAGGCCAGTGGGGTGGGGACGGGCTCCTCCTCCCCACATATAATCAGTGCCCCAGGAAAGGACCTGATGGGCAAGGCGCTCGGCCCAGGGCCAGGGCTGGGGTCTGGACCAGTCACCGTGGACTCCCCTGCCCTACCCAGGGCGCCTCGTCCAGCCTCGTGGTCAAGCTGGCGGATACGGATCGGGAGCGTGCGCTGCGGCGGATGCAGCAGATGGCGGGCCAGTTGGGCGCCTTTCACCCGGCGCCACTGCCGCTCGGGGCCTGCGGAGCCTACACCACAGCGGTAGGTGCCGGGGCCCTGCGGGTGTGGTACGCAGGCGGGTGGGCCAGGTAGGGGTTCGGGAGCCCGGGCAGCTGCCTGCCGCTGGGCCTTCCACACCCGCCCGCCCTTCTTCCCTTCCAAAGATCCTGCAGCACCAGGCGGCCCTTCTGGCAGCGGCACAGGGCCCGGGCTTAGGCCCGGTGGCCGCAGTGGCAGCACAAATGCAGCACGTGGCGGCCTTCAGCTTGGTAGCTGCGCCGCTGCTGCCGGCTGCAGGTACTGCGCGCAGGGGTGGGGCGCGATGGGGTCGGGGGGAGGGGGACTGGGGGCGGGGAGGGCTTGGAGAGGGGAGCTGCCGCCTAACTCTGAGACCTCCTCCGCCACCAGCAGCCAACTCCTCTCCCAGCGGCGGACCCGGCACGCTTCCTGGTCTCCCGGCGCCCATCGGGGTCAATGGATTCGGCCCCCTAACCCCCCAGACCAATGGGCAGCCGGGCTCCGACACTCTCTACAATAGCGGGCTCTCCCCTTACCCAGGTGTGCCCCCTGCTTCGCCCAAATCTCCCCGAAATGGAGTGGGGAGCGGGGGTGGTGGGGGAGGCCTCCCTGGGAAGGGATATCTCCTTGTTCCCTGCTGCCTCCTACTCGACCACGCTCACCAGCCCGCCTTCACCGTGGCCTCGTGCCTCTCTCTCCCCAGCCCAGAGCCCTGGCGTGGCTGATCCCCTGCAGCAGGCCTACGCTGGGATGCACCACTACGCAGGTTTCACTGGGCGCTACGTGGCCTTGGGGGAGGGGAGGAGGGGATCTGAAGGGCCCAAGAAAGGAATAGAGAAATTTGTGGGGGAGTTAGGCTCTCTTCTGAAGAGTCGACCCTCCCATTCCCCCACCCCTGGACCCAGAACCACCTCTCTAGGGGTGAGGATTACCATGGACTGGACCGAATTGGTCAAAGATGGCCAGGCAGATGGGGCCCTGCTTGGGAGATGGCTCCTGGGGTTCAGTGCCCACTCCCAATTCTGTCTCCAGCAGCCTATCCGTCGGCTTATGCCCCAGTGAGCACAGCCTTTCCCCCGCAGCCTTCAGCCCTGCCCCAGCAGCAAAGAGAAGGTGAGGGACAGGGGGCTGGATATCAGGGCCTGGTGGGGCTGGATTCAGGGTCCCTTCTTTGAACCAGCCTGCTACTGTTCCTGCAGGCCCCGAAGGCTGTAACCTCTTCATCTATCACCTGCCTCAGGAGTTTGGTGATGCAGAGCTCATTCAGACATTCCTGCCCTTTGGAGCCGTTGTCTCTGCCAAAGTCTTTGTGGATCGAGCCACCAACCAGAGCAAGTGTTTTGGTGAGCTGTGTCCCATCCCTGGGCCTCTCCCACTTCCAACTTTGAGATTCCCTACAGACTCTAAGATTGTCCCTCCATAATTCAATGATTACCAGAGAGTGAGTGTATTGCACGAAGCAGGGGCACAGACTAGTGACGGGGCTAATCCCAGACCAGGAACAAGTCTAGTTCAGGTTCATCTGGGAAGGTCAGGTGTCTGGAAGATGTTTCACTAAGTTGGGCTTTAGAGTCTAGCCAGGGTGGGAGGAGTCTGGATCTGGGACCAGAGATCCCTTCCAACTCCAACTGCAGTTCAGAGGAACAGAATGGGAGCCGTGGAGGGACAGAGTCAACCCATGCTAGGGAAAGACAGGGAAGCGCCCCAACCAACACACACTCAGAATTGCTTCCAAGAAATACACTTTTAGGAAACCCAGGCCATTTGCCCATGTAAGTATGAGCATGTGCCCCTGTGTGCATGCGCGTGCAAACAATGGAGGGCGGAGGAATATATGTTTGATGGAACTGGCCTGAGAGAGCCGGGAGAAGAGAAGCTTTGTCAGAGAGAAAGGAGGCCCTGCCAGGCAGAGTTCCCAACTAACCTCTGTACCCAAACCTCCAGGGTTTGTTAGCTTTGACAATCCAACCAGTGCCCAGACAGCTATTCAGGCCATGAATGGCTTTCAAATTGGCATGAAGAGGCTCAAGGTCCAGCTAAAGAGGCCCAAGGATGCCAATCGGCCTTACTGATCTGCTCTCACTGACCAGCCACAGAAAGGTGAGTCCTTGGTGGATCCCAGGCAGATGGGGCCTGAGTGATGGAGGCCCTATTAGCTTTGATGTTCTTTTGGGGACATTGGGATACCCACCTCTAAAAAAATCTGGGAGAAAATAGCCAGGAGTTAGGAGGAATCCTTAGTTGGAGACTTTGTATTTTTCTTTCAATCCAAGGACTGAGATAAATTAGACAATATTTCCGTCCCCACAGTCTGGAAGAGACAGTTAACAGCTAGATTCAATCAGTTAGTTTTACTCCAGAGATAGCCACAGGGGGAGGGCAGAGGGATAGAGAATGAGACTAGAAAAGTAGGTTTGGGCCAGCTTGTGAAGGGTCTTAAAGCCTATAATTTCGGACTTTATCCTGAAGATGGTAGAGAACCATGAGGAGTTTAAGCAAAGAAAGGACACAAGTGTAAGGCCTGGGTAATAGCCATGAACATAGACATGAGGAGAGAAACAAGTATGCTGAAGAAGCAGGACCTGCGGGCCTGGTGGATAATGGGTTAGGGAGATGACAGGCTCTGTTGGGTTTCTGGCAGAGACAGCTACCTGTAACTTTTGGAGATTCTCTGACCCAAAAGATCCACATGGCCCTACCTCATCAGAGCTACCTTAGGGAGCCCTCTGTGGTGGGTGCTAGGCTGAGGTCATCTGCCCAGGACCCAGAGTCTGGCTTCAGTGGATGAGGCTGCTGCCTTGGCCCTACTGTAGCTCTTCTCCTCTCACCTAAGATGTTGCTGACAGGGCAAGAGCTGCTCTTCTTTTTTGCCCTCCAGAGTGATGTTTGCCTCCCCTCTCCCACCCTATTAATTAACATCAACAACAGATGCCGAAGAGTGAGAAGAAATGAAAGGAAAAGCACAGAAGCACTTGAGCAGCCCTTCTTGAAGAAGCAGCCGCAGATGGAGGTGGATTGGACCCAAGGCCAGCGCCTGGGGCTCGGGCCGCCTTAAGGATTGTTTTCATCAAGTGGGTTGTTCTATGCCTGTGGCATAGAGCCTAGGCTGGCAAGACAGCTGGGCCTGGCTGAGGATTGACTGTGTAGGGGAACCAGCAGAGGGCCTTGGGGGTGCCAAGGGCTTCTCTGCAATGGAAGCCCAGATTTACTTCTTTCAAAATCATATCATTCCTTAGAGTTTAGGGACCAAAGGACTATTGCTTTTTTAAGAATATATATATATATATATATCTATATAAATCTAAACAAACAAAAACAAACAAAAACCAAGAGAAACACATAAGACAGTATAGAGTCTCATAAAAGCTGCCTTTAAATATCCCTAGGAGACAGGGTGAAGGAGACCTTTAAAAGTGCCAGCCTAGGCAGAGTACAGGGAGGCTGTGGAAAGTTTGTTCCGTGTCTCATTCCCTCTTGAACCATCTCCCCACCCTGCCTTTTTAAAATAATTAAAGACTCAAGGTCTAGGCTCAGATGCAGGTGACAAGAGAGTTATGGAAGCAGTGAACCCATAATCCCCAAACTCAGTGAGCATACCTGAAGAGGTCTCAGGAGGAGTTCCAGCCATCGTGGACTTTGCCATCCAGAGAGGCCCCCTAGCCAGCAGGAGTGGGAACCTGGCTTTCCTTCTTGACAGCCTTTCCTGTGGAACCACTGCTTCTGCAGGCAGGAAGGAAGAGGGAGTTTGGGCCATCCTAGCCTTTCCCTGCCCCTTCCAGATAGACAGAGGCCCTGCCTGTGGCTGAGCCAAGACACCTCCTGTTTCCCCTCACCTTCAGCCATCCCAAAGTCCCCTTGCTCAAGTCCACCTTCTGTCTCTAAGTTTAAGTCTGCCCACCTGTAAAGTAGATTCAGGATATACGTAGGGGGCTATGACAACAGACTTGGAAAGTTTGCTACTGTATATACTGCCATTGAGAAGGGGATCATTTTCAATATGTAGAAGCTTCAGAATTTAGAGGCCCCTCTTTATCCAGGACCTGGGAGGGAAGTAGATGTTTTGCCAAAATACTTTATTCCTTTAAAAAGTCATCTTTCCTATGCAAGAGTGTCTCACGTGTGCTTATCCAAGGTGCTTCTAGATGGTGAGCAGTGTTCAGCTTAGAAGTGGTGTGTGCTCTGTCTGTCTGTCTTTGTCTGTCTGTTGTATACAGTGGGTGCCATATGAAGCTGATCAGTGGTGGTGCTTTCTGCCTGCTTCTGTGAGATGGGCAAAAGATTTCAGCTTAGAACACCATGACTCACCTTGCCTTGGTCAGCTTTTCCTGGGCCTGTGGGGCCTTGCACATATTTTTCCTGGGAGGATAATTTCCTCTCCACCTCACAGACATGGATCAAACTAGTCTGGGGCTCCAGCTGTGTGGTGAGCACTCTGATCCCCAGATCTTGCTGAGGCTGGAGGCCTCTGATCTGAGCACATCAGACAGTAAAGGATGTGGGGGTGGGGTTGGAGGGTTCCTTCTTCATGACAGTTTCTAAGAAAACTTGTTTCCACCTGTTCCTCTGTCTTTGACTCATTTTTGGAGGGAATGGGATGAAAATAGATGTAGTAATATAACCAGGTAAGGCGTGTATATCAACTAATAATTTCCAACTGAGAGAGGAAGCAGTGTTGAGGGCATCTGTACACCAGCACAATGCTGACGCGTAGACTGACCAACCCTGGACACAGATGGAGATGTGTAGCACCTGCACATTCAAACAGATAGTCACACAGAGACCCCCCTCAGTACTAGATGCTAAGTACTAGGCTAGGAGCTAGGGCTCAGGCATGTTCTCAGCATTCAAAGTTAGGAGGAACAACAGACCAGTAATGTAGTTATAATGGAGGGCCACACAGGATCTGTGGGAGCAAGAAGAGTTCCTAATTCAGACTTGATTGGAGATCAGAGAAGTTTCCTGAAGGAGAAGAAAGGAGGGGAAGGGTCTTTGAGGATGAACAAGGCCTTTGAGACAGCTGCATGATTTTGGTAAATCACCTTTTTGCTAAGAAATAATGGCTACCATTTATTCAGTGCCTATTATGTGGCAAACGATGGATACCAAGACCCTTTTCTCATTCCTAACTCTTACCCTGAACCTTTACTCATTACCAAGTCATGTTAAGACACATGAACCAAAACGGCATTTAAAAGTATTTTGCTTCATGGTTAGGGACTTGCAGACTATGTGCCAATGCTGCAGGAGTTGGCAGAGTCTAGATCAGGGGTCAGCAAACTATGGCCTGTGGGTGAATCTGGCCTGCAGCCTGTTTTTGCATGGGCTACAAAGAACAGTTTTTACATTTTAAAGAGTTGTAAAAATAAAACAAAAAAATATGAGATAGAGACCATATGTGGCCCACAAAGCCTAAATTATTTATCTGATCCTTTAGACAAAAAGCTTGCTGACCACTATAAGATCATGAAAGACTTGTGAAATGTCAAATGAGTTTGGACAAAATGGTGTTTGTGTCTCTGTTGTGTGTGCATGTATTAGTCTGAGCCCTTTCAGTTGCAAGTGTCTAAAGCCCAACTCATACATGTTTAAGCCAATAGGAACTTAATTGGCTTACATAATTGGTAAATGAAAAGATGTATCTGCATTCAGGCCTGGCTGGATCTAGGGGTCCAAACGATGTCTCCATCTCTTGGCTCTGCTTCTTTTTTTATGTTGGCATCACTAGTTCTAGCTCTGAAGTCCTAGGAAGGACTTTGGCCAAAATGGACATGTGCTCACCCCTAGAGTAAAAGAGTAGGCCATAGTAATTGACAACTTCACCCTTCCTGAAGGGGATAAATGGGTCTCCAAGGGAAGGGACGATGGGCAGATAAACAGTATGCATCCACTATATTCCATCCCTTTATTGCTCAGCATCCACTTAACACTTTTCTTGACAAACACAATTTCAAAAGCATGCCTGACTAACAATGCAATGATCCTGGGCCCAAAAAACACACCCGCTTCCCAGTGGAAGACAAAATGGAATCACGTCCATTGCTTTATTGAGCCCTTAGTCTGGAGTCCCTTTGTGATGTGCAATTCTTGATCAGGTCTGGATATAACTTCTTATGCTTTTGCAATCTATGGCTGAAAGATAAATTTAGCTACCCCTATATAACGAATATGAAATAGTGGAGGAAAATAGGAGAACCACTTTTCACATAGTTTGCTTTTTATTTTTTACATAAATAGTATCATACATATTATTTTCCAATTATTTTAATAATACACCTTTAAGATTTTGTAGAATTAATACATTTTAAATGCTTTCTTGCATTCTCTAAGGACAACTATTTTTTTAAAAGGAAAAACACATCTTCCATTTGGAATAGGGGAGAAGAGAAAACAATGGTTACTAATCTGTAGCCTATAGCACATCCTTCTGGACAGTGGAATGAGTTTCTTGGTCAATAAAATGGATTCCTTTTGGTCTTTTCCACAAGGAAGTATTTCCTTTATCCATTGCCCTTTATGAATATCCCTGAGAGGATGCTTCTTCTGGAATTGAAGCATCCTCTTTCTTTTGGACATGATTTTGGGTATCAAGATTGCCTTTGAGATTATGTATTTCGAGATTGCCAGATGTGAGGATTCTCTGGTGATAACAATTCTTTTCAAATCGATTGATTTGATTCCTGGGCTCTTTGTGAGCTAGTACCCATCATTGGGAATCTTGCTGAGTCCTTGTCTTTGAGCCTGGATCCGGCCCTTGTGGTTTCTGTCTCTAGCAACAGGTCACCATTGCCTATTTCCCTCCCCCTCAGCTTCACGGCTTCCGTAATGGCCTGTCCATGATGATGAGTCGACCTTAATCTGCTCAATGCCCCGAGAGAGAGATTACGTATCTAACACTTGGCCTGCTCAGGCTCCAGTGGCCCTGAGCTGACAGTCAAAACCCCTGAGTGCTACTGATTCCCCAGGCCTCAGCTGCAAGGTGATGTTTAGGACAGGAGTGAGGCAACCACACAGCTCTCACTGTGGGCCAACCTGCAGCTTGGTCCACTCCTCAGCCTCTGGCCATGGTCTGTTATTACACTGAGGCCACATTACTAAAGCACTCCTGAGGGGACTCTGTCAGTGGACATCAAATTTGGGGGCCCTCCAAGAACTTGTACAACTTGAAGACTGTGAGCAGTCGTCAGCCTTCAACAGAGCCCCTGGAATTTCTCTCTGGTGTCTTAGATGTAGTGAGAAAAGACTTGTGGTCTGAGATGGGACTAATGAGCTCTGACCTTGGAAGCAGCTCTGGGTCTATGTGCTCTGACCAGACCTGAAGACTTGTTTCTGCCTCAGTGGAACAGAACATGTAATACCCTCCAAAAGAGGGCATTAAGGATGTGGAGATCACAGAATCTCTTGATCCTTTCCAGCTTTGGTTATAATCTTTGGGCATCCACTTTCTTGACTGCACTTGCCTGCATCATGACAAGAACAAACCCAGAAGAGACTCAGAGGCTATTTTGGCCTCCTCTCATGGCCAATATATTTGCACAATTAATGTTACACAGTTCAGTGTTCTTTTTAAGAACCAGTGAAGGAAGAAACTTCATGAACTCAGGGAGCTTAGAGCCAATGCAGGCCATGCAGCTGCCCTTGCAGCCTGAGCCATATGTGGTCTGCAAGAGATGACCAAGTCTGTGCCTAGCACCACGCTCTTTCTTCCCAGCCCTGGCTTCAGACATTGCTATCACAATGTTCTCCACCTTCTAGCATCCTGGGCTGATCAGACCCTTTGGCCACTGCTTCACATGAGCCAGGAGAAGGGAAAAGGTCACCTGACAGGGTTGTTTGCTAAGCACATGGTGTTTGTAAGGAGAAACTGCACCTTGGAGCAGTTCACCAAGAAGAGAATTGGGAGGGAATTTATCTATCTCCTCCCTGTTTTCCATTGGTCAGGGTACACCCCACAGAGCGCTAACTCCACTGCACTTCTGAGCTGCATCATTGCCTGCTGGGTGTCTGCTTGGGAAGTCAGATCTCAAAGTCTGCCATGTGGCATTGCTACCACAAATGTGGAAGTGGAGGGGCTACTCGGCATAGGTGGGGGGTCGAACAAGACAGAGAAAGAAGGAGGTAGCCTAGGGAGTCCAAGAAGGGTGCATGAGGTTAGTGACCTATACATTCTACTCTCTCCCTCAGGATTCACAGCTGAGGCCCTCAGGCACCAGAACCCTCAGCTCCGTCTGAATGCTAAATGAAATAAAGATTTAATTTTGGAGAAAAAAAAAAGCATTCAGGTGTGACTTGGAGGATCAGGCTTTTTCTCTTGAACTTTCCAAGCCCCAAGCTCCAGTATCTCCTGTTGGATTTCCTACCTGTATGCTTTTGTTTTCACTCCTTTAGTTGGGGGAAGAGAATCTGGCTTTTATAATCTATAAAGTGTGTGATTTTCTGACCCTTGGCAGTCTAGCTTGCTGGCCACAGGCAGAAAAGGCAACTCTAAACAAAGCTGTGTATAGCTCTGGTTCTGCCAGCCTGGAAGAAAGCTGAACTGTAGGACCTTATCGAAAATCTCGAGAAGAGGCTAGCAGACTCCAACATTCAGATATCTTCCCAATGTGTCCCTGAAATATCCATCTACGATGGATGCATGACCCAAATCTCAAGATAAAGTACAAGATCATTTACAGATGATTTAATACGACACAACAGGGATTTCTAACTTCTCGCCAAGATTTATCAGATCCCCACTGCTGATCAGATTTCACTTTAGTTCTACCAATTTCATATTCTAAGATCTGTTGTTTGCATATGCCATTCCATTTCTGTATTAGGACTGGTTTAATTACAAGTGATAGGAACCCAAACAAGCCAGCTTAAGCAAGAAGGGAAATGTTTAGTGTTATTACTGACTTCAGGTAGGGCTGAATTCGGGGCTCAAATATCACTATGTGTCCCTCACTCCATCTCTCAGAGTGCTGCTTTGCTTTGTGCCTTGGTCCCATTCTCTTTCCTGGCACACTTTCTCCATGTCGCACTAAGTGCCACAGCTTCCATCTCATATGTTCCTAGCACCATGGCCTCAAAAGCAAGAGACCTTTTATTAAAAAAGAAAAAAAAAAGCAAGAGAGCTTTGAGGGGAAGATTATGATCTGCTTGTGTCATAGACCCATACCTAAACTAATCACTTTGGTCAGGGTGATGGAGTCCCCTGCCTGGCCTGACGGGTCGTGTATCCATCTCTGAGGAGTGGAAGAGGGAAGGGGGAAGACGTGCCATTTTGACTGTCAGCTCCACCAAGTACTTATGAAGTGTAAAGACATGTCCTGCATGGTCTGGATAATCATGTGTCTTACAGATTATAAAATTCAGCCTGGATGGAGTATAGGATGCAGGTGAGGGAGTGGTGAAAGTCAAGTAGAAGGCAAGTCCAAAGGAAAGGTATAAGTTTTATCCTTGGGTCAGTAGGGAGCCATGGGAGGATTTCCATAGAGGAGTGACACGATCAGATTTGGGTTTTAGAAAGATTCCCTTAGGCAGCTAAGTAGAGAATAGGTTGGAGTAGATACTGAGACAGGTGATCTAGTTAGGAGGCTAGAACAATTGTTCTGGTGAGAAGGAATGGGAATATGAAGGAGAGATTTATTTAAGATGTATTAAGTGGTAAAATTTAAGATGTTTATGAGGTGAAGTTGGTTCAATTTAAGTGAGGATGGGAGAAGTCCAAGATGCTTTCCTCCCAGGGTTCATATTGAACATGTCATAGGTGCTATTTACTACATTAGGAACATGGAAGAAATGCAGATTGAGAATATGAGTTTGCCTGTGAGACATTTGAGTAGAGTTTTCTAAAAGGCAACTCATTCAAAAGGAAGCTTCAAACACAAGAGGCAAAAGATGGAGATTTGAGAGTCCTGATCACTTGCAGTCAGTGTGTCACATAGGCTAATTTAAACAGAAAACCCATTTGTTGAAAGGGCTCTGGGATTGCAGGAGACGCAGCTTGGAAAATAAGCAGGAACAACGGGAGGCCAATCCACCAAAGCAAAACCAAAATTAAATGCCAGGACCAGCCCAATGACAATACTGCCACTGTCATCATCACTAGACACTGGATGTCACCAGACCAGTACCCACACCACTACAGCCCCCCAGCATGGGATAAAGCTGACTCTACTGTTGCCATTGCTACCAGGATGAATTATCCATGGTTCTATTTTTCTGAATAATTTACTCCAGAATCTACATTTCTAGTGGCTACTTGGCCAGGCCTATGTCACATACTTCTGTTTTAGTTGCCAAAACTCTAGGAAAGCGAAGACCCAACCATTTCGATGTGTGTCATGGAAGGACACACATCCAAATGTGTGTCCAAAACTTGTAACATAGAAAGGGGATTCAGATTCTGGACATCCCCAAATTATCAAGGTCTGCTTCAGGTAGGTGCTAATAAGGTCACTGGGAAGAGTGATGAGGGTAGAAATGAATGTGGACTGAACTGGCTTTGTTTTGTTTTGTTTAACTTAAATAGTGAACAACCAAATAGTCTATTAAGGATGCTGTGAAGAAGCCCTATGAAGTGTAGGAAGTAAATGGAAGAGTGTAGCCCATAGGAGCCAGCAGAGGAAAGGGATGCAGGGACAGGGTGCTCGACAATACCAAATGACATCAAGTGGTCAAATAAGTTAAGCTGAAATTTTCCAATGGATCTGGCACTTTGGAAGTCATTTGTAACTTTGGTGAAAGTATTTTCAGTAGAGATTTTCAGGAGCGGTCAGATGACGCTAGGAATAAATGGGAAGTAAAGAAGTGGAGATGGGAGTGTAGACTACTCCCTAAAAGCTTGGTTGAAGGCAAGAAAAAATGTGCAATAGCCAGTAGTGTGTGGGATTGAAATTGGAATTTTTAAAAAGATGGGGTTAATTGATCAAGTTTAAATGCTGAGATCGAAGAGTAGGGGAGATGAAAAAGTTGAATATCCATGAAGAAGAGGCATAAGTGAAGGAGGAAAGGGATTGAAATGCATATCACAGTGAAAGGATTAATCTTGGATTTGAAGGGAGACCTCTCTACATCTGAGAAAGAAAGAGGAAGAGAGATTCAAATATTTGGAGAGTGTTGAAAAATGAGAGTTTCCCTGATAGCCTTTATTTTCTCTATGAAGCAGAATGGGGGATGGTGGCAGAAGTATGGAAGGACTGCTGAGTGCCCTGAGGGCCCAGCTGAGGAGACTGAATTGTCATAACTCTGTATTGGGTATGAGTTTAGTTAACATGAACAATTTATTGTAGATAAAGGTGACTTATAGACCCCAAGGTCAGAGGGCCTCAGGAAGAGCCTGGGAAACTTCCAGAAACAAAAGAGCAGTCTCGCCATTTCTGGTCTCTGCCTCTTCAAAGCTCTTATAAGATCCTGCATGTGCATTGTTTTAGAGAGCAAAACCAACTCCTTCCCCAACCACTCTGAATTTCTATTCTTTGAGACTAAGGCTATAAGTTCTGTTATTTTATGTCCCTCATTTGTTTGGTGGCCCAGGCTAAGTGGCAAAGTGAGAAGAAGAGGGGCATCAAAAAGAAGAGGGAGTCAGAAAGGAAATGCTGAGGCTATCCAAATGTAAAAGTCACTGGAAAAATTCCAACTGAGGCCAGCTCAGGAGAGATAGAGATAACATGTGTTTGTACTACTCGGGGCCAAAGTCTTCCATAAGTGTGCTGTGTCCAGCTAAAAAGAGGGAGTGAGGAAGGAAAGTAGATCCAAAATAAGCCTTTCCCCATTAGTGCTGATAAAAATGAAAGGAGGTCTGGCCATTTCTGAAGTTAATAACCATAATAACCATAGTCACAACTTGAATTAATGGACTACTGTAAGTTCTCACATAACATCATCCATATATTCTTGGAACCTAGGACTTTAATCGAAATCATGTAAAAGGAAACCAATTTCACCACAGGCTAATTGATGTCAACAAGCGTGAAGCTCCTCAGATTTCTGGTCACAAAACATCACCAAAATTCTAAATAAAGACCCCAAACACTTCTAATATTAAACATTGATAAATGTGAGCCATACATACATTTAAGAAAGATTAATAAAAACAATAATTATTTTCCAACCTGCTCATTCCAGTTCAGGGTTACAGGTAGCTGGAGCCTCTTCAGCATCTCAGGGCACAAGGCAGGACCCACCCTGGATAAGGTGCCCATCAATTGCAGGGCTACTCACACCCACCCGTATCACTCAGATGGGACACAGGTCAGTTCACCTGACATGCACATCTTTAAGATCTGAGAGGAAACTGGAATCCCCAGAAAAAGCCTACACAGACATGGAGAGAAACTGCAAATTCCACACAGACAGTAGCTGGGCTAGAGGTTAAAAATTTTTTTTTCATCAATGTTATAAGGAAATGACATGTAATGAAACAATGTTATTTGAAGACCTGCTATACTTCCTAGTCCCAGGTACAGTGCTGGTTACTTTATATCTACAGTCGATTCAAACCACTTGGGTTCGAATTGCATGGGTTTGAACTGCTTGGGTTCACTTAATATGTAGATTTTTTTTCAAAAAGTACACAGTCGGCTTTCACTATCCCCAAGTTTCTGTATGGAAAACAGGATTTTTTCTGATTCATGGTTGGGACTCTGGATGCAGAGGGCTGACTGTATGCATTGTTCTACACCCTCTTATACAAGGGACTTGAGCATCCTCAGATTTGGGTATTCATGAAGGATTCTGGAACCAATCTCCTGAGGATACTAAGGGCCTATAGCTAAGTTCTGGGGGGAGTCAAAAGTCACATGTGAATTTTTGATTGGGAGGGTGCCCCTATGCCCCCATGTCGTTCAAGAGTAAACTGTATTAGGTCGAACCACTGAAATTATAGGAATTTGACTCTTTATATCCTGTAAAATGGCACTTGCATACGTTCCAATCTCCCACCACATTTCATCCTCACCACAACAGCCCCATTAAATAGATATTATTGTCCCCACTTTACAAATGAGAAAACTAAGACTCAGAAATGAAGCTGAACCGTCAATGAGTGCTGAAACCAAGCTTTGAACCCTGCTGACGAAGGAACCTTCAAATTGTAGAAAGCTTTTTTTATTTGAGCCAAGATTGTGAGGACACACCTAGAAGCAAGTTCTTAACTGATTAAGAAAATGCTATGGACAATGGCAGTTTTGCAGCTTATTTTATACGTTTAAAATCAAGGGAGAGAAATTTAAGGAAAGTTACACTGAAATCTATTGGTGGTAGATGGAAAGGAGGGAGAAAGCTAAGCAGGGAAGTGTCTGGTATTGGGTAGAAAGTAAGATGGAGAGTTACATACTTCTTTTACATTGCTGGGTACAAGACAGTCAACATATACCCTTTACAGTGAATAGAGATAGTATACGGGCAACAAGGTAACAATGAGCACTCCTGTTCTAATAGTCTTGTGCTGGTGGTTGTGACTTCAAGGGGTCTAGAAAATAAAAATTACTTTGACATTTCAAGGGTATGTTATCCTGGATGCATAAGAACAATGGATAGGAATTATTGATGGTAAAGACTGACCTTTGCGGAGGAGGCTGTAGGCCTGGGACCTGACTACCTGCCATGACCTGCCCAGTTAAAAATTTATGAACAGACCATCCTGCGTGGTTACTTTCTGTCAATGAGCTTGCTAGGCCTGCTGCTAGCTCCCTGAGCTTGTCAGGTCTACTATGTCACCCCTTTCCTTCACAGCCCTTGTCTGAATTGGTCAGCGTGCTTTCCAGCTCACTACAGCTGCCAGGGGAGTAAATGTATTAAACTTAAGAATTAAAAGACCCCTGAGGTGTTTGACTCCCACTGCAAACCACAGTCTTAGAAGCAGCAGAGTCTTAGAAGCTCCATCTGCAGGCCTGGCCGCTAATGCAGAACGGTAGCTGGGGACTGCCTTCCCTACGCATTCCTCCCAACCACACGGGGCGCCAAATGCCAACAATGTATTTCTGAGGGCCCTCTGAGAACCCTCAGAGCCCCTTTTGTTTCTCCACGCACACGCCCCGACCCAAGGCGCAGGTGCCACCCCCGCTCCGCTCCCCGTCCTAACCAGCCACCACCGCGCAGACGCCCAGAGCCTGGCGTCGGCGGGGACGTACGCGAGGGGGGGCGAAAGCGCGCCCGGGGCAGGCCGCGTGGCGGTTGGTTCCGAGCGGGCCACGTGGCCACGGCATCGCCGCGCGCGCGTGCGCAGAGTGGGTCAGCGCGCCCGTGACGGAACGACGAGGCGTGGGGGAGCGCGACCTCGCCCGCCCGGCCGGCCCGGCCCCCGCCCCTTGGCCTACCGCTCCGCCCCCGCGGGGCGTCCCGGGCCGCTCGTACCCTCAGCGGCGGCCGCGCGCGGCCCGGGGTCGCCGTGAGTACTCGCGAGGCCAGCCTCTGAGGCGGTCGGCACGGGGACGGGGCGGGGCGGCCGAGCCGCGGGAAGGGTACCGGCTGGGGTGGATGAAGTGAAGGGTCTTGAACCGAGTGGTCTCCAGGAGCCAGACAGGCTTCGCTCAAGGCCGGGCTGCTGGCGACACAGATTGGGCACAGAGCTTCTTCCCCGGGAGGCAGGTGTTGGGTGTCTTTGGGGTCTCCGGAGGAAACCAGAGAAGAGCTCTAACTACTCCCCCAAGGGAGGCCTCGGGGCCTGTCCTGGAAGGGCGGGTGGTAGCCAGTGTTTTGGGGGCAAACCCGGTCCTCTTCCTCCACTGGATACCCGAGATAGCGCTAGCCTGCGAGAATCGCCCCTCTCTGGATTCTCCCCCGCACTCTTTGTTCAGTGGCCTGGTCTTTTAGAGAAAGGAGCTCTTGATATGGAGCAGAATAACCCCCTTTTCAAGGACCGCAAAGCCGGGAGTCAAACTCAGAGTTTAGATGTTGAGATCTTTGACCAGATATAAAGTTGCCACACAGAGAAGCGCCTGTGGACCTGGAGAAAGACTTTTGTGATCCAGACTTGAGGCTTATTTACATTTGGCTATTCCTACGAAAATTCATAAAGCGTTCTGTGTTAGCTGCCATCCAAACTAAACGTTGAACTGAACGACACCCTTCACAGTCTGTATTTGGCCTATCTTCTCTTGAAAGGTTCCTTCCTTTATCTCATTTAGATAAGTCAGGTCTTTTTTGCTTCATTAACAACTCCTTTAATTAGCTGTAACCATATCACATGAAGATTGGATGTTATTAGGACCTGTCAAATGTGCTTAAGTTTCAGTCTCACTATACTAAGCAAGTTGCTTGACCTCCGTACACCTGTGTATTGTAGGTATAATATGAAAGCTTTGAAATAGGTCATCTTTCAGGCTTATTCCTCTTGAAAAAGTCTGTGATTCTGTGAATTCTATGACATCACTCCCCTTTTCCCTACTCTTCCTCTTTTAAATTCATTCTCCATCTCTTCAGAGAAATGGGCATTGAGTAGAAGGTGGGAGTCCCTTTTACTGAAACAGCCTGGTTTGAAAAATATGGTTGTGTCTGAATTGTCTCTTCCCTGGACAAGAAAAATTCCCTCTGAATTACCTTTTTTTCCCTTGTGGTAACAGCAGAAACCAAGCAGCAACCGCCCTTGGAGAGAGGCTATTTATTGACTTCTACAGTGACAAAGACCTCGAGAAAGTCGATACTTCTGGCCTCCGCTGCCATCATCCTACCACCCAGCCCAAGACAGCCTAGGCTGGACATTAGTGCCTCCCTCTTTGTTCCTATGTGATCACCCAGATCAGCACCTGACTGTTTATTTTCAAGTCTCAGAAACTCAGCCCCCAGATCTTCATATTCTGGTTCTCAGCTGCTCTTGAAGGTGAATGGAACCTTCCTTTTTAAATTCATTTCTGTATGGTTTTGTCTATATGTAGATGCATGGAGGTTCTTATATGTATCTGCCCTTTGGCTTAGGTATCTAGTGGACAGTTCATTCATTCCCTCATTTAATAACTGTGTATTAAGGGGCTGACAATTTAGGCAATAAAAAAAGTCAAAGCCTATGCCAACACAGAGTTTACTTTCTGGTTGGAGATAAACACAATAAACAAACTTTCTGTATGTCAGAATGTGATAAGTACTATGAGAAAAATAAAGCGGGGAAGGGCGATGCATAGTGCTAGTAGGTATGTGTTGGGGTTTTGCTATTTTATATAGATGGTCAAGGTGACCTTAGAGCAGAGATCTGAAAGAGTGAAGGAACAAGCCTTGTAGATATCTGAGTGAAAAGCATTCCAAGAAGGGAGAACAATAGGGACAAAGGCTCTGTGGTGGGAATATGCTTGTTATGTTTGAAGAGTAGCAAATAGGCAGTTGTGGAGTCTCAGGTAATCTTCCCGATCACATTTAGAATCGACTTTTTAGGGAGAGCCCCTGCAAGAGTCCAAGAATAGTCTCTGATTTTTTAAAAAACTTTTTATAATGAAAATTTATAATCTTCGGCCATGCCACCCTGTACGTGCCCGATCTTGTCTAATCTCGGAAGCTAAGCGGGGTTGGGCCTGGTTAGTACTTGGATGGGAGACCACCTAGGAATACCAGATGCTGTAGGCATTTAAAAAATGAAAATTTACAACTATACGCAAAGGTAGAGACTACAAGAAACCCTCATGTACCCATTACTCAGCTTCAGCAGTAGTCAGCATTTTGCCATATTTATTTCGTCTATCTCTTCTCCTCCCACCATCTTTTTTTTTTTTTGCTACTAGAACAGTATTTAAAGCAAATCTCAGATGTCAGCTATTTCATCTCTAAGAACTTCACTTGCAGTTTGCTTCTGCATATTTTGATGGGTCAGGCAGCACTGTCAGCTGGGGCACTGCTATGCTATTTGACCTGGCATTGTGCCTTATGTCCCCATCCTGGATCTGTTGCCAGGCTTAAGTTTAGGTATCTGAGGAACAGACTACAGGCCCTTTGAACACACAAGGATTTAGAACAGTAGTTCTCAAATTTTACTGTGTATCAGAATAACTTGGTGGGCTTGCTAAAACACATTACTGGACCCCATCTCTGGAGTTTCTAATTCATTAGGTCTCAGTATGGGTCTGTGAGTTTACATTTTTAACATTCCCTGGTGATAATTGATGCTGCTGATCTACAAAGCCCACTTGAAAACCAGAGATCTAGAAACTTAAGGTTCAACAGAACCATATTAGAGACCAAGAACAACTCTGTTTAAGGTTGGAGTGGGTGAGACTGAGATATATGCAGCTAGAACTGTGAAGTCGCTTTTGTGAAAGGACTAGGGGTTTGTTTTTTTCCTGAGCGTTCGTTGGGATCATTACTGCATTTTTCTTTGCAGAGTAGGTTCCAAATTGAGTCCAGGGCATTATTTTGGCCATGACAACTCAGACCATGTCTACCAGAGAATGTTCAGTGTTGTTGAGGGCTCTTTAAGTTAGCTGTGATTATCATATAAAGGCTTATTGTGATACCGTTGTTGAATAAGAAATAGTGACTCAATTTGGGGAAGAAACTAGGGGTAAAAACTCCCAAAAGAATCTCATTCTGATGGGAGTTGGTACTGTGAGGAATGTACTAAATGAACTGACATGACAGAGTAGCATAAGCGTTTGGTCCTGCCACCATCACTTTTTGCTTCAGGATTGATACAATATTATGAACTAGAGTGGAGACTTGTCCCAATCCCAACTCTTTAGCTTGAATGGAACAGTAGTGCCTTATGTTTCTATAGTGCTTTCATGGTTCATTATCTTTGAAGAATTATATATACAAGTGTGCATACATGCTTACAAGTATGTTTCTTTATGTACAGATGTCTGTATATGTGTATAATAAAAGTGACTTCGTAAATGTGTGCTTCTATATATACCACCTAGCTTTTAAGTGTGACGAAACCAATTGTTGTCTACTTTCCACAGGACAGTGACTTGTTATCACCACAACCGCAGAGCCTGCCATCCTCAGCAGATCTCCAGTCAGCTCCTGATATCACTCCCCTTCCTTGTCTGCCTTTGGGGCCTCCTAAATGCCCATCTCGTTGGCCTGGCTTCAGCTGGTGGTATGGAGGGGTGCTGCCTAGCACTGACCTGGGAGTGTGTGTGACCCACTGATCCAATGGTGAGAACTGACTGCCCACCCCTGCAACTGACCATCGAGGGTAGAAGGGACAAAGCGCCCACCTCACCTTTTCCTGGTTATTTTCCCTTTTGGAAGGTATAGTGGCTATATGAAGTTGAAGGAAGGAGAAGGCATGGAAACAATATTACTTGGTGTGTATATAGGTGAATTTTCTTGGGAAGGAAAGGGATATAAAGGGAGTGATAAAACAAGAGAGCTTAGATATGCTTTGGAGCTGCCTTGAGTCCCTAGATGATTCTAGAGGAGGCCAGCTTATACTAGAACCTAGATATGCCTAGGAACCAGCCTTGACATTGAATTCTTCTGCATTCTTCCCTCATTGCCTACCAGGCCCTCAGTCATACTTGACACTTAAGAAGGCCAAAATTCCCTACTGTTTTTCCCCATCCCACCAAGTCAGAACTAGACCATGGATATGACGAGATCAGGAAGAAGGAGATGCTCCCAAAGGGCAAGGTGAAGGGAATGAAGGGATTAGGGCCTCACTTATGCTATCCCAGGGAACTTCCCATTCTTTGTGAAGATCTGTTTCCAGTCCTATCATTCTACTTCATTTCATGGGTTAACAGGGACCAGCAAAGGGTTGTATCCTTATTTCTCATTACTAGGACATCAAAGGCCAGTTCTGGAATGATGATGATTCAGAGGGAGATAATGAATCAGAGGAGTTTCTCTATGGAGTTCAGGTGAGATTACATCCAAGATCCATGTTGGACAGTCAAAATGTGTACTCTCTGGATACATCAGGAGTGAAAGAGATTATTCCGGACCAGAGATATAATGTTGATGTGGTCTGAACATTATCTTTTCAAAGATGATAGAGCCTTGCTCTTTCCTGGGACTCATTACCTTTCAGAGTAAACTACATCCTCTGTACATGGAGGCTACCCTTATGTTCTTAGTTGGATATAATTATTTTCTGGCTCTTCCTTAATTAGCCAGTGGAGTCATTTTAATCATAGGGTCAAATTTTTAAAAAATTATCCTGCCAGTGATTGCTTAATGCCATCACTATCCAGGGCATTAGCCTGAGCAAGAATGTTGGACTCTTCCGACAGGACCACTCAGTTAAATGCTATATTCAGTCTATTCTGAGTTCTCATAGAAGGGACACCTGAAGTGTCCTGGTCAAGGTCTGAGAGGAAAAGCTGGAAACTTAAGGATATGAACTTAGGCAAAGCTGCCTGTAGTTGGACTACTGAAACTTCTTAGAGTGGTGATGGGGCAGACTTGTCTGTCAGTGAAATCCCCAGCAAGGGCCACCACCAAGAGTCCCTTCATGTATGCAGCTTTTTGCTTATATGTACTGCTCTTGTTTGATTTTCCTATTCCTGGTGTTTCTTCAAGTTCTTTTTATTTTTCACCTCTCTCCCCCTCTGTCTTCTTCCACTCTCCCGACTGTTTTTCCTGCTGATTCAGGGGAGTTGTGCAGCTGACCTGTATCGACACCCACAGCTTGATGCAGACATTGAAGCCGTGAAAGAGATCTACAGTGAGAACTCTGTATCCATCAGGTGGGACTCTACTTCAGAGGTGGCAGGGGAGCAAGCTATTTCTTTCTGAACTATTAAAATGCTAGAGGGTTTTTCTTTTTATGATAGGGAGTCTGTGGGCATTGATAACTTACCAGCTTAGTGATAGAATTGCTCAAAGTACTTAAGCTTGGCTGACAGGAGTAAATAGGGAAATACAGCTGCTTTCCTTAGAAATTCCCTTTTATCCTTGATCCCTCTAGGCTGATAGTTTCACCTTTGAGGTAAGAAGAGGCTTCTGAACTGGAGAAGGCCCTGATCATGTAGGCCTAGAAACTGTAGCCAAGAGTCTATATACAGAAGTACCTCTACCTTTCCCTCTCCCTGGCCCCAGGCTCAGTTCTCCCTCCACCTCAGCATCTGTTCCCTTCTTTTCTCCCTTAATGAATCTCACTTGTGGTCACCTGTATCTCTATAGAGAATATGGAACTATCGATGATGTGGACATTGACCTACACATCAACATCAGCTTCCTCGATGTAAGTGGTACTAGTACCTGCCAACAACATGTCTAGCTGGACTTGTGGATTTTGTCATGGAGGCCAGCAGTCATGTTCCTGACTGCTGTATTTGGAACACATATTCTTCATCCCTGTCTTTCCTAGGCCATCAGAAGACAGTGGTGTGTACTGTCTTGTGCATGTGCATATCATACAGGAAAGACTCCAAGTCCATTCCTCTCTGTTACTAAACTGGAAACTATTTCCCGTACTCTTTTAGGAGGAAGTCTCTACAGCCTGGAAAGTCCTTCGGACAGAACCTATTGTGTTGAGGCTGCGATTTTCTCTCTCCCAGTACCTTGATGGACCAGGTAAAGGCCGTGACTTTGGGCAAATGGGTTCTCTGAGTCTGATTTAATGCAAAGTCCTAAATTAAGCAAGACAGAGAAAAGCTAGAAACAAGACCCTTGGGTGTAATCTGCAGGCCATTGGTAGGGGCTTTCAGTCTCTTCTCATTGGTGTCTTCATTACTGGTTACCTGATAGCAGTCCCCTCAAATCCTTCTTGGTTAATGAAATTGTTTTCTCTGGATATTACTTATTCTTCCCCTTCCCTTTAACTTCCTCATAGAAGTTGAAGACATTTGAAGTTGGCCAGGCAGCTCCCAGAATTTCCCCTCTGCCACAGATGTTTTCCTTCTCTATTACTGTTTAAGATACCTTTAGGGTCAAGGAAGCTAGTCCACTGAACCTGGGGCTTTGAATTCCCAGGAGGATAGAGATGTGTATGTACTAGGAGCTTTCTTTTCTCTTTGCAGAACCATCAATTGAGGTTTTCCAGCCATCAAATAAGGAAGGGTTTGGGCTGGGTCTTCAGTTGAAAAAGTAAGAACTTTGATATTTCTGGTTATGGACATATGAGGGAAAGAGAAATGGACATATGTGGATGGACAGGCAGACCTTTGGATGGGATGTTTCCTTCCAAAAATGTCTTTCTGAGATATGCCCAAGAAAGACTAAAATAAATTTGCAGAGCCAAATTTATGATTAGGCAGAGGAGCCTGTGGTTCTGGGGTATCTGGCATTGAGACTTCTTGGAGGTAAGAGGAGAGGCTCATCAGTACTTAGTATCTAAGGAACAGTACAATCCTGGAATTAGAGCCATGCTCTTCACATTTCCTCTTGTAGTTTCCTCACAGTGGGTCTGTAGGAGCTAGACAGTTTAAGTATATTAAATATGTTGAACTTGCTAAGTATTTGGTATACAAAGAGAGCTGAACTAGATTTTACCCTCAGTGAAGTTCCGAAAAGAGTCCAGTGGATACATGTTCTAATACAAGTGAATATGGAAGTTTTTGAAGGAACACAGAAGAAGGAGTGGCCTATTCTGGGGGCAGGTGAAGGGCTCTGAATGAATGGGAGATGATTAATGGTTTTCAAGGATGGATAAGAGTTGCCCATGTAGACAGACTCTGAGAATGAATAACGTTTGCTAGGTCATAGTCATGTGAAGCAGCATGTATGCAGGAAGCTTCAAGTAGTTAAATATTGCTAATAAAATGCAAGAGAAAAGTGATAGGAACTGAAGCTAGAGAAATAGGAAGAGGTTCAAATCAGAGAGGGTCTTGAGTGCTTATATTGTAGACAGTGGGAGCGTTGAAGGGCTTTAGGAAAAGGAAGGACGTGGTCTTTTTAGCTTTAGAAAAATCATTCTGCTAGCATTGTATTAAGTAGGAGGGAGTGAGATTAGAGACCAGAGCTAGTTGAGTAGGAGGCTTTCGTAGAAGACCAGACGTGAGATGAGGGCCTGAACCAAAGTGTGACTATAGGTGAAAATTAGAGATGATAGACTACAGAGATTTATGGGGTATAAAATCAATAAGACTTGAAAATTGACTTGGATATGTTGCATATGGTCATAAGCCAAGGAATAGTGGAAAGTTACTCCTGGGTTTCCATCCTAGATGTCTGCATAAATTGTAATACCACCAGTTTAAATAGGGATTTAAGAAGAGAGGCAGGTTTGTGGGATGAGGATAGATAATTAGTTTTATTTTAAACATGTCGTTTAGAGGTGACTTTGGTATATTCAAGTGGAGATGCTTAATATGAAGATTTGGTACTTATAGGAGACATTAGGGTTGAAGATATATATCAGTGTATGGGTGGAAATTACAACCAGTGTAGAATATGAGATTGCTAAGAGAGAGCATGATAGAGTGAAAAGAAAATAGGATCAAAGACAAAACACCCTTTAACACTCAGACAGAATACCCAAGAAATTAGCAGCGTAGGCAGAGGAAGAAGAAACACTGAAGGGAGGTCAGAGAAGTTAGAGAAGAATGGGAAGAGAATAATGTCACAGAAGACAAGGATAAGAGTTTCTACAAGGAGGGCCAGATGCCAGAGAGGATAAGTAAGAGCAAAATTTAGGAATTTCTGTTGGATTTACCATCGAGGTGAGAATAATTGCAGTGGCAAGGGTAGAATATATTGAGAAGTGAGTGGTTGGCGACAAAATAGAAATAATCAGTATGGATCGAGTAACTTAGATGAGGATAGGAGGGGAAGCGGGAGAGGTAGCTAAACTGAGGGGCAGCAGTGTGAAACTTTTTGTAGACTTTGGGAAAGGATTTGACAGGAGAGGAGCATGATTGACGGATTAGTATCCCTAAAGAGGCAAGAAGGAGCTGAGATCCAGAACACAAATAAAAGAATTGATCCTTAATAGGAGGGTTACCTTGTCTCCAGAGAATGGAGGGATGAGGTAAGGGTGGAAATGGGAATACATTTTGTAGTAGGGTTGGAATATTAAAGAGGCCGATATCTGATGACTTCAGTTTTTTCTGTTAAGAAGGGAGAGAGTTAATTGGTTATAGGTGAAATTGCTTAAAGAAGATGGTAAAGATTTCGAATAATAAAGTAATGCTAAGGAGAATTGATTAAGGTCAAATGAAAGGATTGACGAGACTAGTTGAGGGCCCAACTAAAGTCAGAAACCATAAATTTGGGATGTGATTTTTCACGTAATAATGTCAGTACCTGTCATGTCCTTAGTCCTTTTCTTCGCTATTCCCAATGCAAAGGGTGGTACCTCTATCCTGCTACAGTATAGTCATTCTTGGCAATAAATTCCAAGGTTCACAACTTTTGAAGGCTCACCTTTGAGATTTCCCTTTAAAGGCAAAGCATCTCAGAAGTTTTTTGGTCCAGTAGACTAGATAATAGGAGTGAGCATTTACCCTCCAGGGTAAAGAGGTACATTTCCATGTGCTAAGGTCATACGGGAGGAGGGGGTGTTCGGACACATTTCCTTACCACAACTAGCTTTGGTGTCCCTGGGTCTGAATTTTAGATTAGGTGCCTTTCGTAATCCTATTTCTTGACTTATTCTCTTGCCTGAGTTTTCCTGAGCCTGTTTGTTTTGATTCCTTAGGATCCTGGGTATGTTCACATCCCAACAATGGAAACATCTCAGCAACGATTTCTTGAAGACCCAGCAGGAGAAGAGGCACAGTTGGTTCAAGGCAAGTGGTACCATCAAGAAGTTCCGAGCTGGCCTCAGCATCTTCTCTCCCATCCCCAAGTAAGTACTCCCCCAGGAGCTGATCATCTCTAATCACTTTAGTCTTGTCTAAGTGCCCACCCTACCTTCTTGATTACCTAAATTTATCTATTCTGTCCTCTCCCTAGGTCCTCTGAATTTTGTACCTTTAACTACTAACACCACCCACATAGTCCTGTCCTTTATGTGTCTTTTTCCTTCTACTTCTGACCCTAATAGTCATACCTTGTGCTTTAGGTAAAACACAATACCTAACTCATGGTATACATTTGGAGAAATATATGCTATTCTCTCCATCTTTCGTTTATTTGACCCTCATCCTTATTCCCTCTCCTAAGGAGGCAAAGTCAGAGAACAGGCATCATCTCATTGCTCTTATGCTAGGGTATATTGATTTATTATCTAGTTCTAAAAATATTGGCTCCATTTTCTGGCCCCAGGACTACATCCCCCACTTCCTGTGCTTTCTGATCTTCCCAAAGGCAAATACAGACCCAGATTTGTAGCTTCCCAGGCACTGTTATTGACAGTCGGACATCAGGCTCTCTGGGATGAAAATACTTCTTTCCTAGTACTGTGTTTAGCACTCAATCATAAGTGTGTAAAGACACACACACACACACACACACACACACACACACACACAGTAAAACAGGGATCTCTTCCAAGGATCATTCCATACCTAGCCTAGATGCCACAGAGAGTGACCCAGGCTTTGCCTCTGCCTACCCTTTATCTTCCAATCAGAAAAACACACAGATAGTGACATGAAAATCAAGTCAGATGTGTGATCTACTTGTTTAACAGTGTTTAGATCCAGTGGAACTCTCTTCATATGTGAGTTCCTCTTTGGCTTAGGTCACTTCACTCATCTTGACCTAGGACCTACTCGTTTCCAAACCTCTTCTACGGCTCAACTGAATCCCCAGTTTTGTCACTTCTTGCTCTCCCAGGTCTCCCAGTTTCCCTGTTATACAGGACTCCATGCTGAAAGGCAAACTTGCTGTACCCGAGCTTCGGGTTGGACGCCTCATGAACCGTTCCATCTCCTGCACCGTGAAGAACCCCAAAGTGGAGGTGTTTGGCTATCCTCCCAGTCCCCAGGCAGGTCTCCTGTGCCCCCAGCACGTGGGCCTCCCTCCCCCAGCACAGACCTCTGCTTTGGTACATGGGCTGGGGAGGGTTTGACTTGGGTGTCAGGTGGGTGGGAATGGAATTGTGGGAGTACAGTTTCTCAAAATGGGTGGCAGTATGGTTTTTTAGGCATCACAAATCAAACCTGGGCATGTACCAGGAGTGAGTAGAATGGAACATATTTTTTTAATAGCTGAAAACATATCTAAATTGTTTGGCAAGCTTATGTTATAGTAGGCCATGAAGCAGAGAGTCTGGGGTTAGACATCCCAATAAGATGTCACATGATTTTATTAGGTTGTGATTAGGACTTGGCAGTCAACTGCTGTATCAGTCTCTTCTACCTACCTTGAAGAAGGTTAATGACAGGTGAGCCCTTTTCAAGAACCTTTGGCAGAAATGTCTAAAGGTCTCTCCAGCTTTGGGATTACTTCGGCTGATCGGAGATAGGGCTTAGCTATTTTAGGAGAATCCAGGTTAAGGGTGTGAGGGCTATCTAGGCGCCTGCTTCATAGGAGGCTTATGAGGTCTGTTTTTTTACTCTCATCAGGTCAGTGGTCACTGCAAGAATATCCCCACTCTGGAATATGGATTTCTCGTCCAGGTAAATCAAATCCAAAACTTCATTCCAAAGCTTTTCCCGTTTTCTGACGCATTTGATCCCCTAACATCTCCCAGCTCCTCAGTCAGTTAAATGTTTCCTGAGTTACCCTCCTCCCAGAACTATACTAAATATGTGTATAGGAGAAAAGAAGGTATAGTTACTATTTCAAGAATGGTAACTCAAGAAGCTTTCAGCATTACTTGGAAGACAATACTTACAGACCATTTATGACCAAGTGCCAAATGATGCACTGCAAATCTTAAGTGTCAGGGTATCAAGATGAGAAAGGAAATGACACTAATTTCTTTACGATTTCCACCATCCTTGCTCAAGTAGTCCAGTTTTTCTTGCAGACTTCTTTCATTGCTCAGCCACTACTGGTAATTTCTTCTTTTTTAAATCTTTTTATTCCTTGGACGTGCTTTCACTTTTGATCTCTGTTACCTTTGTTTATGTCATTCCCTCCACTGGCCTTCCTTTCTATATGTGCCAATTACAGTCAAGGCTCAGTGTCACTTTTCCTATAAAATCTCCATTACTCCAACTGTATGAATTACATGGAAGTGATGTCTTTTCTCACTGAATTTTTATGATGCTTTTTTTTTTTCCCCCTTCTTTAATTCTCCCTCCCCACTTCCACCCCTGACCTATGGATGTTTCCATTTCCCCTTAAGAATTGGATCTCTGAAGGTGGAGCATCCACTCCCACCCGCTCACGGCGTGTACCCGGGGCCTGGCACACCCAGGGTATATAGTCTATGGCTCCACCTGGGGCGTGAACCCAGGACCTTTTGCATGTAAAGCAGATGTGCTAATCACTACACTATGGAGCCAACCCATGATGTTTTTTGTTTTATGTGGCATCTGTGTGTCACATACCATATCCTGCCTTGAATTGTAATTAATTTGTATACATACCGCATCTTCCCTATTGCAGTATAGAGTCTGAGAAGACAATCTTTTATATTATTGTATAATCAAGGAGACCTTTCACTGAGCTGGGTACATCATAGGCATTCAGTAAATGTGAATGAATAAAAGCCCTTGCATATCTCTTTACCAGCCCCAGAGTATGTGAAATGGGAACAACTTGATTAATATACAAACTACCTGGCTGAAAAAGCCATGTTAAGACAGAGTGTTTAAAAAAATACTTTAGGATATTGCTGCATGAACTCTGGATTTTTGTCCTCTTCCCAGCACAGAGTTATATCTGTGATTGTGACCAGTGGATGGGGTGATTGTTCTAGGTAGTCGAAATGGCTTCTCAGGCCCCGCTGCCATCTTATCATGAACTCAGTACTCACCTGTCCCAGAGAGACAATCTGTAATTACCACAACTAATGTTAATAGTTTGATTAATACCTGTTAATGTTTATAAAATACCTTCACAGAAATCATCTCATTACTCTGAATATCTCATTGAGGAGAATGTCTCACTTTATAAATGAAGAAACCAAGGCTCAGGTTAACTGGCTTTCCCAAAGTTATATGATATTAAGTAGTGACAAGGGGAATCTTAACCCAGGTCTTACCATGGCTGGTCTTATTTTTATTCTAATACATAGTTTTAGCTTTTAAAGTCAGGCCATCATCAGTTTAACTAAGAGCAGGACTCAAGAAGAGATTCTATCTTAGGCCCAGGGCTGGGAGGGTGGAGAGTAGCTGGAAAAGAATCTCTGAATTTTCCCCATATGTGTCTGTACTTCCAAAAGACTAGAATATCTTCTCTCTCCAGATCATGAAGTATGCAGAGCAGAGGATTCCAACACTGAATGAGTACTGTGTGGTGTGTGATGAGCAGCATGTGTTCCAGAACGGGTCCATGCTCAAGGTATGGCCCCTGCTCTGTGATCCTCTTCCTTGGACCCTTAGCCAAGGCCCCTTCACTCTGCATCTCGCCTTTATTCCTTTCTTCCTGGGTCTCTGGTAAAGGCAGAGTTCTGTCCATACTCCCTGAGACTCTCAAAATAATTGTTTTTCTCAAAACAAATCTCAGCAGTCTTGTTTGGAAAGATGAATATATGTGATTATTTTTGAAGATATAATCCCCACCCAACATTTAAAAATTGGAATCAGATATTGACCAAAGTGATTGGATATGATACTGTCCTTAAGGACTTTCAAGTCTAGGTGGGTAGACAGACACTTGACTATAAGTGTATAGAAGAGATATGAGCAGTGTTGTGGAAACTCAGAAGAGAGAGCATCTAACTATCTAAGGAGATCATAGAAGGTTTCATGGAAGAGACAACATTAATTCTCAAACTTGTCAGTAAGGCATTTTAATTAAGACTTCACTTATTTATAGTTTTCTCCTGACTAGAGGGCCCCAAATTCCTATCTCATTCTAACATCCGAGGTCACGATTTGTCCTCTCTTGCTACAACACTTTCTTGTTTCACACCCTTCCCCACCACTGACTGTTTAATATGTCCATTCAGCCAGCTGTCTGTACTCGTGAACTGTGCGTTTTCTCCTTCTATACACTGGGAGTCATGTCTGGAGCTGCAGAGGAGGTGGCCACCGGAGCAGAGGTATGGGAGAGGGAAAAGCTATAAGGAAACTGGGATAAAAAAGGCTGGGGAACCTACCACTTTCACTCCTTGGAACTTAACCTCCAGAAATGCTTTTCATATGTAAGGATATTCATGACAGTGTTGTTCGCAATAGTAAAAAAAAAAGGATACAACTCCATCTGTAGGCAGTCCAATTAAAGAAATTATGGCATATCTTACAGCAGAAATACTATACAGGTATTATTTATGGATACAAAATTAAGAAAACAATAGTATGTATAGGACAATTCTTTTTTTAATTGCTTATATAATAAAATATTTCCACAGGAAAACTATCTGGAAAGATATACATTACACTTAACAATAGGTACTTCTGAGAAATGAGATTTGTTTGGGATGGGGGGTGGTTTTTATCTTTTTAAATCACTGTAACTTGAATTTTTAGAATGAGTTTATATTTTCTAATTAAAAACCATAAATATTTGCTTTTAAAAAGAACAGCAGAGAAACATGCTGAGACTCCAGAAGGTAGACCTATGCTGGATACTGTGTGACTCATAGCACTGGGAAATCATTTATCTTCTGCCCCCTTTCTCTCCTTTTCCCGAAGGTTGTGGATCTGCTGGTGGCAATGTGTAGGGCAGCTTTGGAGTCCCCTAGGAAGAGCATCATCTTTGAGCCTTATCCTTCTGTGGTAGACCCCACTGATCCCAAGACTCTGGCCTTTAACCCTAAGGTATAAGTCATTTGGGAAGAAAGTCAGGGCTGGGGAACAGAAACAGTAAAAGATAATGGGAGACTATGAGCTGTCATTCTAGTTTATACAGCAGCTTAAAATAAGGGTCAGAAGAAATGAATCACTTGTTTTTTGGGAACTCTTGAACCCTAAGCTTTAGCTGATTTAGAGAATAAATAACTGAGTTTATCAGAAGAAGGGGAGAAGAATTAATATCAGTTATGTCATGAAAGAAGAATGTAGACTCTGGAGCAAGACTGACTTGGATTCCACTTGAGACTCTGCTGTTCCCCAGCTGAGTGGTATTAGGCAAGTCACTTAATCTTTCTGAAAGAAAGATTCTATATTCTTACAAAGGGAATAATGTCTACCTTGCAAATTGTTATAGAAATAAGGGATAATATATGTAAAGTATCTCATTGCTCAGGGTTCTCCAGAGCAACAGAACTAATAGGAGATATGTATATATATAGAAAGAAATTTATTGAGTTGGCTCATATGATTTTGAAGGCCGAGAAGTCCCAGGACCTGCAGTCAACAAGCCAGTGATGTAAGTTCTAATCCAAAAGCCAGAGGTCTCCAGATCCAAGTCCAAAGGCAGAAAAAGACCAATGTCCCAGCTTTAGGAAGTCAGGCAGGAGTTCCCTCTTCCTCTGCCTTTTTGTTCTTTTTGGGTTTTCAACTGCTTGGATGAGGCCCACCCAAATTAGGGAGGGCAATGTGCTTTACTCAGTCTACTGATTGAAGGGTTAATCTTATCTAGAAACATCTTCACAGACACACCCAGGATAATGTTCGACCAAATGTTTGGGCACTCCGTGGCGCAGTCAAATTGACACAATTAACCATCACAAGTACCCAACAGTGTCTCACTATTATTCTCATTGCTATGTATCATGTACTATACCAGGTTTTTTACATGCGTTATTTAATCCTCAGAACATCTATATGAGGATAGTGGAATTTTTATCTTCATTTCCACACAATAATACTGAGGTTCAAGGAAGTTAAGTAACTTAATCTGTTATTCCCAGTTGGTAAAAAAGAACTAGCATGTGATTCTATAACTGTCCGACATTAAATCTGTGTTCTTTCTGTGACATTTCCCTGGGGCCTAGACATTAGCCCTCTTTTTCATCAGATCTTATTCTCCTCCACTTTTCTTCATCTGGTTCTTCTCTTCCTATTGATTCCCCACAGAAGAAGAATTATGAGCGACTTCAGAAAGCTCTGGATAGTGTGATGTCCATCCGGGAGATGACCCAGGTAATCTGCCCTTTGCCTGTTCCCTGTTCTCTGCCTATGCTGCTCAAGTGCCCTATTCTGCTTTGAATTCATGGGAATGGAGTGAAGATTTAGAGATGCTACTCAGATTGCTCACTGTGTTTTCTTTAGTCTTCTCTCTCTAGCCTTCCCAGTCCTGTTCTGTTTTGTTAGCTCTCTTACTCTTTCTCACTCCTAATGTCTCAACCTTTACCTTTGCTGGTAATTCCTTCACAAGTTGTTCATATTTAATGTTTTTTTCATAATTCTTAGAGAATTAGAGAAGTAAGGGAATGACATCTGCCCAGGGTTGGGAGATTGAGGAGGGGGGCTTGGAGGTAAGGAAGTAGACCCAGGGGCCTACATCTTCTATCCTTCTAGGGGTGGGGCAGCCACATGGAGCAGTGACCATCCTTTGACTCAAGGCTGTCCCTCACCAGACTTCCCCACCCCCTCGTCTGCAATCTCTGCATGAATAGACATTCATTTGTACTCATTTTCAGGTGGGCCTCTTCTCAGCAAATCCTATATATCACAGTTCAGATTAACACATAAGATACTCCAAGGAGGGATGATTTACTTGTCAGAAGAACTCTGCTTTATGTAAAGTTTTACCACAGGATTTCTTAGCCTGTTCTTTCTTGACATTGATTGTATTTATTTTTTGGTTTACAACAAACTTTTTAGGGCTGTAGGAATTGCATAAAATGAGGGAGACCCACCTGCATGTTGTTTTGTAAGCATCTTAAGTCATTTTCATATTTATGAGTCTTCCTGATCTGACTGGGCTCCTTGTGGGTGGGAACCCCATCTCCTCTTGCCTTTGTGTGGCCTTCAGTGCCTGCCTTGCCCTGGGCCCTGATAGTCTGTGGAAAGTGGGAGGGCTTCCACCACTCCTGGAAGATAACCTTATGGCTGTTGTCTTACAGGGCTCATATCTGGAAATCAAGAAGCAGATGGATAAGCTGGATCCCTTGGCCCATCCTCTCCTGCAGTGGTATGGATAGAATGGTTCACCCTTCCCACAGTAAGGTCAGGGGCATGATATTAGACATGGAACATGTACCTTTTCTTAGAGGTGGTTTCAGTCTTTTTCCTGAGGTTATAGGTATTATGGATGCTTTTCCTTGGGGTTCTATTGATATACCTAGCCTTCACAAGAACTCAGATCCTGCAGGGAGCCCACAAATTCTGAGATGACGTTTCAACTTGTTTCCCAATAGGTTTTTGAGGGCCCCTTGCATGTAAGAATTAACACTCTTCATTTCAAATAAGTTTCTGTGGATCCAGGGAGGCCTTTGTCCCAATTCTACCCCCTATCCCTGTCTCAAGGCCTTCTCTGTTGATGGAGACTGTCGAGGGCCTTGAGGCATTATTGTTTTTCCCTCTAGCAAAGATTCTCACCATTCTCTATAACCCTCTACCCGCTGGCCTCCCTCCCTGATCTTGATTTCTCTTCTGTTTTCCTAACATAGTTCTTCCCTCTCTTCTTAGTCAGCCTTTGCTGTCAGTACTTTCTCAGTGCAGCATGCTCCCCATTAATATGAGGAATGACTAGGCATAGACCAGCTGGGATGATATCACAAGTACATGAGTAAAGCACAAAAAAAACCAAACTGTATCCACCATAAGAGATAATGCTTTCTTACTGGGCCCTCAAGGTTTTATGCCTTTGTTCTCCGGTGTCCTCTGAGTTCAGCCTACTTATAATCTAGTGTATCCCTGAATTCTCAGGAAGGTTGTTCTAGTTTCTTGTTTCTTTCTCCAGCCCAAACAGTAACTTTCTGTCCATTCCTCCCCATCCCTGAGAGGCTTTAGGCTTCCTCTAAGAGCAGGTGGGATGGCTCCTGAGCCCTAGTTCTAAATTTCTAAATCCCAAGGATAAGTTGTCACCATCCTAATACATACCCCTCCTTTCTTATTTTTTTTAGCACCTCGTATGTTCTTCCTTTTGTTCGTTCCTTTTCTCTCCCTAGATGTAGGAGCTCCCCTCCTACCCTCTCTTCCATCCATTGTTTAACTAGCAGTAACTAGATGGTCTCTGGTCAGTAGCTTTCCTTTTACATTTTTATACACAAGTATTACTACCCACAGGAATACTCAGATAGTGACCTGGCTATTTCACAAAATTCAGACAGCCCTGGAATCTTTGCTTCTTCTCCCAGGGGCACAGCAAGGCTGCTGCTTTGTTCAGGTCAGCCTACCTATACATTTATTCTGTCCTTCTCTTTTTTTCTCTGCTTTATCTTAGGATCATCTCTAGCAACAGGTCACACATTGTCAAACTACCTCTCAGCAGGGTAAGTGGCCTTTCTCCCTCTAAACACTAAATTTCTGGTGAGGGGCAGGGAGGGGGTCCAAACCAGCCAACCACATTGGTCCTAAACTTGCCTGGTTGGCTCTGTCCATCAACAATAGTCTTTGGGCCTAAGCATATTTCCCTTATTTGGGGTCATCGCAAGCCTAATTTGCTCCCTATCCCCAAATCCTTCCCTTCCTGATCTCCCATTCTGTTCTGTTTTCCTGACCCCACCCCCACCCTGGGCAGCAGCTGAAGTTCATGCACACCTCACACCAATTCCTCCTGCTGAGCAGCCCTCCTGCCAAGGAGGCTCGGTTCCGCACCGCCAAGAAGCTCTACGGCAGCACCTTTGCCTTCCAGTGAGGAGGGTGGAGGCGGGAGTTGGGTGTGGGGAGGCAACAAATAATGTAGGGCACTGGGAGGGCAAGTTCACTTAAGGAATGTGAGTTTGTGTTATCTGTGTCCATCAACCAGTCAGTTAACAAATATATATTAAATTCTATTGTGGTAGGTGCTGTAGAAGATAAAAAGGTACATATAGTCTTTACTCTTAAGCTAGCTACTTAGGATGTAGTTGAGGAGAAATTACATTTATATTTAAAAAAGATATGCTTGAAGGAACAGATTAGAGGGATAGATTTTAAAGCTGCTTTTAAGGAAATCAGCAATTGATGTCTCATTGTGGGAGGAGAGCGAGAAAGAGCGATATTAAAGGTAATTTAAAGGGAGTGGTAGTACTATTTTCTCAAAATAGACATGAATTGAGGACCGGAAGCCATATTTGGGGTTAGTGATAATTTTATTGGGTTTGAGAAGAATTTAATTTGAAATGTAGGAGACTAGGCAAATAAAAATACTGAACCAGCAGTTGAGGATTTAGGATAGGACTAGCTAAAGCACAGAAGAAAAGATGGGACCAGAAATTAAGACGTACGGGTTAGCCACATACACATCTTGCATGCTGTGACTTATATCCGTGTGCATGTCCATTGCTAGGTCTATCTGTGTCCCTCTTCATGTCCCATGTGGGTGAGAATGGGTGGGAGTGACAGTCTTGGAAGTGTTCCTGGGAACCTCATACTGTGAGAAGACATGTATTCTATCCTGCGTTACAGTGGGTCCCACATTGAGAACTGGCATTCGATCCTACGCAATGGGCTGGTCAATGCATCTTACACCAAACTGCAGGTGAGGCTGTGCCCCTTTTCCCTTTCTCTCTAGCCCCCTTCCTGCACCCCTCAGTTTTAGGGAAGGCTGGTCTAGAGTACTCAGCTCTTTTTGCCTCAGCATCCTCAAATCTAGCTTCCCTAGGAAGTCGGACCTATATGTATATAGAATGAGTGTGGCTATTGTATATTTAACCCAGGCAGGGTTTTTTGGTGGTTTGGGAAATGGCAGGAGTTTGAGTTGTTGATTACAACCATTAGATAAATTAACCTATTAGAACTTTTCAGTTTATGTGAGTATTAGTTCAGAGAGTTGATATAGGAGACATGTCTTTGCCCTTTCAGATTCCAAGGAATGGTAATTGTCCCTTCTGGTTACCCATTCTATCATCCCTTCTTTTGGGTGCGGGGAGGGAATCTGCATCTGTACCAAGATCTGGGGACAGAAGCATGGATTCTGAAGGACCAACTCAGTGGCTCTGCAATTCCTCACTCCACAAGGCATCAGTATCTAGTATTTCATAGGCAAAGGGGGTAACCTGCATCCAGTTTTCAGCCAATCAGCTTTTCAAGAGTAGCTGCCTAGAGTTATTTGAATGAGAGAGAAGGTAAATGGAGGGACAGAGGGCTGGATAAGCCTTGTGGCTGCCTAATACACAGCCATGGGAGGGCCCAGGCTCATATTGCTCATCCTGGTGTTTTCCTGCAAGCTGCATGGAGCAGCCTATGGCAAAGGCATCTACCTGAGCCCCATCTCCAGTATTTCCTTTGGATATTCAGGTAAGAAATACTCTCTGGCCGCTTTGACTATTTACACTGCATCCATTTTGTGAATACGTGATCTGTGCTGTCTCCTTTTCTTCCATCATAGATACATAGTCTGTTTTTCTCTATTTTCTCTCATTAGAAATTCAGATTCTTTACAATTTGAGGCCAGTTATCTCCCTTTCTCTTAGGTAGTCCTCTTATCCATGGGGATGGTTTTATTTATTGTAGGGGCTTGTCCCTTGAGATGTGTTAGGGAAAAACTGGGAGATGAAACTAGGCTTTTTGTATACCACATTTTTGGTGTTGGCAGTAATCTGTCATTATAAATTGTGTGAGTGCATATACGCATGTGAGTTTATGTGTGAATATATTTGAAGGCTTGAGTCCCTTCTGTTGGCCTATGTATCTAGAGATGTTCTTTTCCTGTTAACAAAATGGATATATTCTTAGAAAAATATAATTTAAAACGGACTTAAGAAGAACTAGAAAGCCTAAATAGCCTTAAAACTATAAAATACATTGAAATAGTAGTTCAAAATTTTATACACACACTCGCCTCAAACATAAGCTCACCTAGCTCAGATAATTTTCAAGTGATTCTTAAACCAACCTTTTAAGGAATAAATTATTGCATAGTTTTATACAAAATCCAGAGCATAGAAAAAGGTGGAACTATAAATCATAAAAGATAGTTAAATTTTACTTTATTAAAACTTCAGAAGACACCTTAAAAAAGTGAAAAGACAAGCTACAAATCAGGAGAAGACACTGGCAATACATGGAAGCATGAAAGATTAGAAATAAAAGTATATTTTAAAAATTCTTACAAATCAATAAGAAAAACACAACCCAATAGAAAAATAGGCAAATAACATAAATGGGCATATCACCGACAAAATGACCAAAAAATAGGAAAAGCTGTTTAACCACTATTAATCAAAGAAGTAAAATCAAGACCAAAATGACTTACCATTTAGCACTCATGTGGATTGGCAAAAATTAGATCTGGTAATACTTCTGATTGAATCAGAGGTTGTAGAATCAGAGTCTCTTTTATTGTTTATGGAGATATAAATTGGTGTAATCACTTTGGAAAACAAGTTGGTATTAAATTTCATAAAACTCAGAAATCTTATCACTTTGACCCAGCATTTTCATTCCTGCATATGTGCACCCAACAATGTGTTTAAAGTGATACTGTTTGCAACAGTAAATCTTGGAAACAACTCAAATGCTCACCATCAGGAGAATGGATAAATACATTTTAATACATTCTAACAATGGATTATTTAGCAATGGAAGTGAACAACCGTGACCCTTAACAATAAGGAAAAATTTTAGTGATGAGTTGAGTGAAAAAAGGCAAGCCCAGAAGAGTCCTGTATGCTGCCTTTTTTATATTGCTCAAAAGCAAAATTCA